>NW_018220213.1:89598-106357 GCF_001263595.1 Phalaenopsis equestris
TAGAGGTTAGGACCAATATGTGGAACTTCAAGTTGAGTAAAGAGAAGAGTTTTGAGTTTCTAATGGTGAGGGTACCTTTTATAGTTTTCTAAGACTAGTCAGTAGGAAAGTCCTATGGCTAGCGCTAGGCTACTAAAGAAATTTCTAGACCTCAACCAAAAGTGAGGTCAACACTTGCATGCTGCAAGATGGGTGGAAAATTTGAGCCAACTTGGGAGGGACCATTTGTCATTGAAAAGGTCTACACAGGAGGAGTCTACCAATTAATAGACTTCTCGGGTGAAAGACCCATGCTGCCAATCAACGGATGATACCTGAAAACATATTACTCAACCTGATGCTGCTTACTACCGCTTGCTTTGAAAATTTTGAAATTTTGATCATTTTGGGGTTATCTATGTGGCCAAACGTCTGTGACCGGGTCCAAATTTTACTAACAAATTTAACCTCAACATAATAAATCTTTTTTGAAAATTACACACTTCAATTTTCTCTTTTCAAACTTAATATGCTACTAAATTGAACAAAATTCACACATAAATAAATGATCTCTTCACCAAAAAAAAAAAAAATTTTTTTTTGATAAATACTTTGTTTTGTTCATGTTCACGCTAAGTTCCAGCCCACTGACATTTTTCCTGTCGTCTGCAGAGAAATGTCAGGCCAGAGGCTGATCTTCGCCTTTAAAGATGACTGGAATCTCACACTAAATGAAGAAATGGCACCGTAGGATGGCACTATAGATTTTGACATGAAATTTAACCAAGTATGCATGAATTACGAGGGCCCTTTAATGAATTTTGTCAGTTGACAGGAAAAGGAAGGGTTGCCCTCACTACTAAGGGTGACCACCAAAGAGAGTGTGTTACTGAAAGAAAAGAACACGATGGTACAACTGGACATGACAGAGGGGCAAAGCCGTTTACCATCCATGATAGCTACGCCGACTGGGGGCCTAGTCACTGCTAAAATTGAAAGGATACCTTTTGCTCCACTACGAAGGACACATCGAAGAAACACCAGCCGACAAAAATAGTGAGCTTTCTTACGAGAAGAGAAGAGATGCCAAAAAGAGGCGACAACTTGCTCACTCCTATTCCTGAGGGACAAATTTATGATCCGGGCATGAAAGAGACCTCCTCCAGCTAGCCTTCTACGGATGAGGAGTCTGAGTTTGTTACAAAGCCAAAGATACTACCAGCTTCAGATGTTCTATGTATGGGTTGCCCTACCTGCAATGCCAAAATACCTGCCCGAGCGTCAACTACAGGGGCATTCATGGAGTGCCCAGACTACATTGTCCTACATATACAACACTATAACACGTTAGAGGAATATGCATCTACCAATGATGGATCTCAAACCCCTGACTACCTGATAGAGGCAGAGTCATATGTGCCAATAGATGTAGAGCCATATGTTTTGTGGGGTATAGAGCCAAACATCCTGTCAAACGCAGAATCATACATTCCGTTAGAGCCAGAGACAACACCAGCTTGGGTTCTTGCTGATGTTCAAATGAGGGAATACCCACAACAACTGCTGACTCCCAGTACGGTGGAATATTATAAAATGACCAATATAAATAAAAGAGATTTTGAATTCTACGAAGAAGTACAGGGAAATTCATCAACATACTGGAGAGATTAGAACTGTATACCAGAGTCTTCTCAGAGAATGACAAACAAAGTATTCTTGACTACATTTTTGACCTAAGGGATAGAGGTCGAGCAGGTTTACTTATGGAAAGGACCTATTGGGGCTACTGCTACAACTTCACAAATGACAGATAAGAGAATCTGCCTGGAATCCTCAGCACGATCAAGTGGATCCATTATTGCCAATGATAAAGTGGATGATCAAAAGAATGGTCAGATAGAGTATTTTGCCTGCTTCCTGCATTCTAAATAGTTGTATTATCAACATCTACGATGAGGGTGATTGCATTCCCGCATTCCTCCACACATAGATCATCATGACTTCATGAGGCCTTTTTGTACGGTCTAATATATGAGTAAAAGTAACATCTTATTTGAGAAAGAAATTGACATCATCAGCCCTGGTGAGTTCAGAGGCTCTGTGGAGATTCCCCTACCAGTTGGCTCATTGCTCGTTCGCAAAGGCAATGGTGCAGACGTTGCCAATCATTGCATTCCAGGAGTGCGACACTGCAAGGTGTCTGTGACTTTCCGCAAGATGCGACGAATGGATGACAACAAGATGCCACACAGATTTCAACCAGATCCAGAGCTGGAAGAACTACTGCCTTACTAGCTATGAGAGGTTTACACCTCTAAGCACATGTGCAGGGAACTCTTGTCTTGTAGCATGACTTAGAAGGTCAGCTCGATCAGGAGCTCGTCACAGAAGGAATAGACAGTCAAAGGATTCCTTTCTACTTTACTACATTACAACAATATGATATGTATCAGAGATGCTCAACCTATAATGTGTACTTGACATGAGATATTTTGGATGTACTTGGAGGTACTTGGATGCATTTTGCATATTGTACTTTTTGAGGCATCGTCCTACACTTGATTTGTAACATTTTATTGCAAGAGATTAATGAAGTTTCATTTAGAAATGTGTCCTTTTGTCAATTGCCTTTTGTGTGATGGATGGAAGCCACGAACCACACGTTGGTTCAAAATTACAACGAACAAAGAACAAAACGACAAACAAAAAAAAAATTAATAATAACAAAATTTAAACAAAAATAACCAATAAATAAACAGCAAGTAGCACAACTTCCTTTGTCTGCACTAATTCTCCTCACATCCCCATGGAATTTCACATTCTGCCCAAAAAAACTCTCAAAATTTCACAAATCCTCTTCAACAATTTCAACCTTTACATACAACACATGTTTTTAAATTAAACGCTACAAACTCTGTAGAATTCTCTTTTTGAATCAGTCACTACCTTCTGATTCACCCTTTTGAGGTCGGTTCTTACCTTCCGACGCACTCTTTTTGAGAATGACCATTTCCTATCTATTATCATTTTGAATCAGTCACTACCTTCTGATTCACCCTTTTGAGGTCGGCCCTTACCTTCCGACGCACTCTTTTTGAGAATGACCATTTCCTATCTATTCTCATTTTGAATCAGTCACTACCTTTTGATTCACCCTTTTGAGGTCGGCCCTTAACTTCTGACGCTCTCTTTTGAGATTGACCTATACTTGTCTATTCTCATTTCAAATCAGTCACTACCTTTTGATTCACCCTTTTAAGGTCGGTCCTTACCTTTCGACGCTCTCTTTTGAGATTGATCACTACCTGTCAATTCTCATTTCAAATCAGTCACTACCTTCTGATTCATCCTTTTGAGGTCGGTCCTTACCTTCGAACGCTCTATTTTTTAGATTGAGCATTAACTGTCAATTCTCATTTTGAATCAGTCACTACCTTCTGAGTCACCCTTTTAAGGTTTGTCCTTACCTTCCGATGCTCTTAGAATGACCATTCCCTGTCAATTATCATTTCAAATCAGTCACTACCTTCTGATTCACCCTTTTGAGGTCGGTCCTTACTTTCTGACGCTCTCTTTTTTAGAATGACCATATGACCATAGAATGACCATTACCTGTCAATTCTCATTTTGAATCAGTCACTACCTTAGATTCACCCTTTTCAGGTCGGCCCTTACCTTCCGACCCTCTCTTGTCGAGATTGACTATTACCTGTCAATTCTCATTTTGAATCAGTCACCACCTTCTGATTCATCCTTTTGAGGTCAGTCCTTACCTTCAGATACTCTCTTTCTGAGAATGACCATTACCTGTCAATTATCATTTCAAATCAGTGACTACCTTCTAATTCACCCTTTTAAGGTAGGTCCCTACCTTCCGACACTCTCTTGTGATTGATTCTTAACTTTCAATCCTTATCTTTGGATCAGCCCCTAACTCCTGATTCCTCTCTTTTTATGGTCAGTCATTAACTTCCAACTCTCTTCTGAAGTTAATACCTGAATTTCAAGTCCCCCCGGGGTTAACACTTACACACCAATTCCCATCCTCTATAAATTCTTGAAATCACATAAATCAAAATCCACTCTCCAATCTTTAGCGAGAGTCCCTACTTCTTGACTTTGATCAAATATTTATCTGCTATATTCCCCAACATAAACACATAGAACACAAAATCCCACACTCCTTCTATGTCTCTTGTCTAAGGAGTTTGTATTGATTTTGTTGATCTCGTCGTTCAACGCCAATAAGCACGGTGTGCTTGCCCAATACACCACACCTATTGGGGGTCCATTTATTGACCTCATTTTTGGTTGAGGTCTAATCTTTCTCTTTAGTAGCCTAAGTTCTAGCCATAGGACTTCCTATTGACTATTCTTAGAGAGCTAGAAAAAGGCACCCTCACCATTAGAAATTCTAAACTCTTCTTTACTCAACTTGAAGTTCCACATATTGGTCCTAACCTCTAACACTTAGTAGGTGGGTTCATTATGGGAGGGCTCAAGGAGAGTTCCTATAGAGTTATTTGACCTTAAGGTTTACCTTGGGTGTTGGTCTAGAGCTAAGGCACTCACTTCACTCACAATCACTCACTACCCTAAACCCAACATTTCTTGACTTTTATCCCTTGATATTTTTGGGATACTCATGTAGATGGTGCCTTAAACCTAGTAGCCAGGACCCCAATGGGGTTTCCATTGGTCCATGGCTTGCTTTTGGTGGTTAATTCCCCAATCTTACCCAAAATACCCATCTTGTCCTTTTGCCCCTAAATTACCCCAAATTACCCAAGTACCATTGAAACCCTAAATTTGGTCAAAATTCCCAAATTTATCTAAAATACCCAAACTTTTTCAAAAATCATTTCAAACCTTTCAAAAATCATTTCAAATGAAAAATAATTTCAAACCTTTTTAAAATACCCAAATTACCCAAAATCACCAAAAAATTGCCAAATTACCAAAATACCACTCCATAGCCCAAAACTCAAAAAATTCCAAAAATCCCAAAAATTCCCAAAATATTCCAAATATTCCCAATTTCAATTTTCTTAACTACAACATAACCCAATTTGGCCAATTTTACCATCATTGATTAAAACCCCCAAATTGCCTTTAAAGACCTAAATTGCCCCAAATTCAATTCAAATTTCCATCAATTTGATCCCAGTCTCCCCAAATTTAAAACCCAAATTGGCTGGTAATGGCCTAAATGAGAAGGTAAGGACCTAATTTGAGTTAATTTAAACTTAAGCCCAAAAATCCCGAAATTTACCACAAATTGGCTGTCCCCAAATTTCACCAAATTGAATGCCTTAACACCAAAATTGACACTCAATTCATGTTTAAAACTCTTCATGGCATTCCTATTGACCATTATCAATAATCAATTTGGACTTAGCCGAAGGCTAGCCCAATCTAGACCCGAGACTAGCCCAACATGCCCAAATTGACAAAATCTCTAACATCCTTCAAATTAACCCTCCAATTGAACTCAAAACCCTTTTCATCCTTCACCAAAAATGTTCATTATAATCATCTACATCAAGTGCATCAATGAATTGGGCTTAATGACATGGCTAGCCTAACCCAAACACAAGTTTTGGTCATTTGCACCTACTTGGACCCATTCACTAAATGTAGCCTAACCACCCGAAAACCATCAAATTAATGACTCCACAACCATTAGTTGGACCCTAAGAATGAGCCAAAACTCAAATGACCACCTAAGCTAAGCCACGGACCAAAGGTCCCCTAAATCAAGTGATTTTGATTCCCTATTTTCTTAAACCTTGGATATTTTTGCCAAAATTAAACCTCAACTCATTTAATTGCTGTGACATATTCCCCTGGGTTCCCTGACCACCTAGCCACCTCCCCCTGCCATGGCCGGCCGGCCTAGACGCTGGAGGGCCACCCCCTCTCAAACTCCACCCAATTCAAACCTAGAGTCCACCTCACCAAAATGATATGTTGGAGCCTCTCTGCCCTCCACCCAAGCATCACATTGCACCCAAACATTGGCCATGACAACCCCCCCTAGACAACCACCCCTCAGCCATTTTTATAAAATCTCTCCTCCATGGCCATGGATGGAGTGCTGAAATTTTCTCACAGAGAGCCTCCCAAATCCCTCACAGAGCTTCTTTGAGACCTCCTCAGTGTAATCTAACCATCTTCCCCCACTGATTCCCATTGTGGAAGCTCAATTTTGAGCTCAAACTTCTGTCTCAAACCAAGCCATAGCTCAATACACCTCCACAATCCACAAAACTAAAATTAAACTTACCCATACCTTAACAACACTGAAAGAAGCCAAAGCCCCATAAAATCCCCCTTCCATAGAGCCCTTAATATAGACTTTGATCAACACCAGAAATCGGCTTTGGTCGAATATGGGTTTAAGCATTTCACCACAACCAGAGGCTCAATCTCTAGCCTCCTTGGACTCCAATGAACGTCCAATGAACGTGCCAAGCACAAACATTTCTGATTGAAGCTCCTCTTCTCAGAGCAAAGGTATTGAACTCCTCATCATCCCGAGCCTCTTTTGATTCTCCATTTGCTTGGGTTTTATTTCATGGCATTTTAACCATATAAATATGTTCCTCTAGTCTAGACAAACATTTAAAAAAAAAGTCATTTAATTATGTTGAGAAATGAGGGAGACATCAAGCTTGCAAGATAGACAGTTCTTGGGCTAGGCCATTGGGGACGATGACGGAGCACCGTTCAATCGAGCGTGTATCGGATGAACGGTCAAGATGGAGCTAGACAGCGCTTCTTTACATGAACTGCGGGACATGTGGCTGCTAGCATGGACGGCGGCATCAAATGGGAGAGCGCCGTGTGGAGCCTCAAAGCTTCCTAGGATCCAGTCAGCACCACATGTTTAAATAGGTAAATAGGGATTTAAGCAATTCAGAAAATAACCCCTAACTTTAAAAATTCATGTCTTGGAGTAGAAAAATTACAATAATAAAATAAAAATACCCTCTTGCTCCGTGGATAGAGGAGAACAATTTGGAAATAATTTGAAGTCCAATTGATGCATGTATTATTTTTAATTAATTAAACACTATCTTGAATCTTTTGATTGTCCATGCATATAAGCATTTCACCATGACATAAATTTTTCGCATGTTCTAGCCTCTGTCAAGGGGAACATTCCCTAATTTTTCCAAAGTCAGAGGAGACCTCTAGATAGAGATCCATATTTTTTAAATTTATGCACATTATTTGCTTAAATTAATCATAATAATTAGCATGTTGCTTAGAAAAATTCAAGAAAATTTTGGAAGGTTTACTATGGCCAGAGAACCTTTAGGAAAATCTCTCATGAGCCAAGTCATTTACAATGCACCTAATATTCATAAACCTTATATCACTAAGATAATTACTTTTAGAAAATGTAACTATTAAAATGACTTGATTTTTTATCTCCACTATTTTCTAAGATTCAGAGAACACCCAATAAAAATTTCAAGGCATTTTGAGTTAATTTGATGGCCTAAATTGATTTTTCAAGTTGAATATCCTTTTTGGCACTAAAATGATTTTTAATGATCAAAATATAACTCAAAAAATCATGAAAACTTATTTTTAGAATTCTCTGTGATCAGGGGAATTATATAAAAATAAATGGTATCTAAAATAAAAACTTCATTTTTACCTTATATTTAAATATTTAAAATAATTAAAAATTCATAATGATCACAAAAAAATAAAATTCCTAGAAATGTTCTAAATTGTTTTTTAAGTACTTAGAAATAATTGGAATATTTTTCCTGATTTTCTAAGTGAAGATATTGAATTTTGAAGCTTAAAATAATCTATCTTGAAGCTTAAAGTAATTTTTAAAGGCTAAAAAGTGGATTTCCACTAAAATAACTCCAATAAATCAAAGAAAAATAAAAAAAAATCAAAGAAAAATTAAAAAAAAATATAAAATTTGCTTCTCTAGGTTTTCTAACCTCAGGAGGATTTTTCAAAAATGTAAAACTTATTTTTCCACATTTAAAATATTTTATATTTAATGAATTCCTCATAAATTAAAATAATTCTAATAATTCAAATAAAATTCAAAAAATTATGAAATTTTGTCCAAATGGCTCTTTGGTCTAGGTCTACCTCCAGTATAACTTTCAAGTGATTAGGCTTCTCCTTGGTTAATATAAAAATCCTATTTTTGCATGAAAATAATTAAATAATATAATTTAAATATTTAAAAATCATATTTTCTCCTTTGATGTCTTAATTGACCCATGAATGAGGTAGGATAAAAATGTCAAAGTCATTTGAATTGAATTTGAGAAATTATGAAGTGTTAGAGCCTTAGGGGGAAAAGTGTAATTTTATGAATTTGGCCTTAAATAACATTTAGGCTGAATTCAAGGAGGGAAATGGGCAACCTCTGATCTTATTTAACTTGTTTGGGAGACTGAAATTAAAAGGGTATTAATAGGTGGAAACCCACCCACTTTCCTAATTAAAAGGATAAATTAATAAACTTCTAAATTATTAAACTTTGGAGGTTTATTAAAATTAAAAGAACCTAGGACTTGAGGGTATGACTTTTGAAGTCAGCAATCAATCAATTTAATACCCTTATTTGAGGTTCAAATGAAATTCAGATAATGAATTATGATCACCTAAAACTTAACCTTTTCAAAATTAATTAAGATACTCACCGAGGTCTTAAGGGCTTAGTAGTGATCTAAGTTAATTCAAGACTGATTAAATGAGGATTAGAAAAGAAAACATGGCCAAAGTTTAAGACTTTTAAAACACTAAGCCCAATTAGGATTAAAATTTGGCTAAGTGTTCCAACAACACTAACTTGCCTCATTTAAGGGTCTTCATTCACATAATAAATATTAAGCAACATAATAAGATTAAATGAGCTCGAGATTTTCCATCAGGTAGCGAGAGAGTAACACAGACCTGCTTCTTTCTCTAGATCAATTGAATACCTCGGATAATATGCTTTTATTAACCAAACCATCCTTAATCAAACTAACAGGGGCCCACCAAGATATGACCTAGGGTTAGGTAGGTCACCAAAACTTTACTTTCCTACTTCATGCCCTGACACGCATTTCGAGTTTCAGGTGGTGGAAAGAGAAGACTTGTCAGGTACACTTTTACAGTTTATAGCGCCGTCTTTCTTGTACTTTTGTTCTGTACTTTTAATGTTAATACAAGCCTACATGCTAAACAACAATGTAACCCTGCATGAAAACTAAAACTACCAGGATAGCCACAAAACCAAAACCAAAACCAAAGTAAAAATCAGCTAAGAAAAAATCAGCCAAGATAAAACTCACCGTCACAACATTCAAAATACAAAACAACTCAAAATTTAATCACAAACATCACATACTAAATTAAGAAGTCTCTATCAGATGATCGAGAACCCTTCAGAGGAGGTAACCTACGGTTGCTAACAAGGCTTCCCATGGTCTAAATGAAATTATGGAACTCATTAAGTTGAGTTTATTAAATTTATTTGGACTAAGTGAATCAAATAGAAAATAGTGGTGCCGGAATGAGGGAATCGTTGGATCTTAACCGATGTTGCTCTAATCAACTTTAACATCCCCCATAAATATTTAAAGAACTTCAACCATAGGGCCACTTAATTTGACATCATAACTTGACACCCTAGAAAACTCAAACATGTCATGACAAGGAGCTTGGAGCTAGCATGGTGGGTAGCACGACCATCTTCAACATAAAAATCTGTCTACATCAGCTAAATCAATTCCTTTGCTACTGTAGAATTAAACAACAAAGCCATAGGACTTTGAGGTTGTCTGCTTATGCAACATAGATCCTCATCTCTTCTTTAAGCATTTGTTTTGCTCTGTTGTACAATATAAGCCCTAACTCATTTTAGGATTCTGAGGTTGTCGTTTGTCGTGACCTAAATCCTCACATCTTCCAGGCTTTTTGTGTGATTACTTCACACAAATGTAAGCCTTAAATTATTAAAATTAGAAGAATGAAATAGTTAAATTTTTCTCCTAAAAAATGAAGCCAAATAATAGGATAGACTGGGAAGGCATCAAGGTTCTCTTCCGGATCTATGTCATCCCCTAGTCTTTCCTCCTTTGGATTCCTTAATAAATGTCCCAAATTTGAACCATTCCCCTTTCACAACTCTTTGTCCGATTTCATTGAAAAGTCCTTTCCTTTAAATTCCTTGAAGATACTATTTCTTTATTTTTATCGAGTTTTCTTAGATGACTTCGGTCATTTAAGATGTAATTAACTATAGGGGCTTGCCCTTATAGGAAGCTTTTCTCGAACCCAGCTTAATATAAACCCTATTTAATTCTTCATATTAAATAGGGGAAATGGTTGGCAAATAAAATGGTTTCACAGACTAAACGGACATCATACCATTGTTAGTTTATTTGATCGAGCCTCATCCTCAAGTCTTGTGTTTATCCTTCAGGATAGATATAGAGTTTGAGGTATAGCGCTTTTTCATTTAAATTATAAAAAATATGAGGTCAGTTTGATTTCATACTTTTCTAAACTTAAACGTCATTCCAAAGCGAGCGACAGGATTTTAATTCCGGTGGCCGACAACTTCTTACGAGCAACTCCAACCAAAATAGTGCCGACAACTATATATTTTACGTGTATCAATGACTCAACCAACTCTTTCCGGACATCTTGCAAGATGGTCAATAATTTTATTGCAATTTGATATAACATTTGTTCCCCTTTGCAATATTAAGGGAAACATTTTAGCAGACTTTCTCACAGTACACTCACTTCCAACTGGGTCCCCACTCAACAATGAGTTACTGGATGAACAGGTATTACAAATGGAATTCTTCTGGTGCAATGCTGAGAGATGTACTTCGATGGAGCTTCTTCTGCTAGAAAAGACAAAGGATCAAGAATAGTTATACCGGGAAAAATAGGGATTAGTTTAATTCTATCATGCCAGACAAGGGTATACTGAGATTCTCCTATCACCTGACAGAGTCATGCACCAACAATGAAGCGGAATATGAAGTACTGATCGCTGGATTGATGTTGGCAATCTCAATGTATATAACAGACATTGTCGTATATGGTAACTCACAACTCGTCATTCAACAAGCTACCGGACAATAAAAGATTTTGTAGACAAGACCAGCAAAATTCCACAGGTATGCAATGAAGTTGCTTGAATAGATCCCCATTGTTACTCTCTACCAGATTCCTAGAGGAGATAACGCTCATACCTATGCTTTAGCAAAACTTACTAAGGAATAGGCATGCCTCGGAGGATTCCATTGACATTATAGTACAAGGAAGACGAGTTTTGTCTCAAATCAACCTCGATAATCTACATAATCTTGAAAAAGAATAACGAATGATGATTATAGTTGCTGACATCAATGAAGATTAGCCTAAGCCATTAATAGAATATTTGCAGACTGGAAAGTTGCCAGAGGACAAGTCTGGGGCTTATCACATCACAAGAAGAGCTATGTCATATGCTCTAATGGGTAATGTACTTTATAGAAGATCATTTAATCAGATGTGGTTGTGATGTCTCAGTAGAGTAGAAGCACAGAATATTGTTAAAGAAGTACATGTCAGATTGCGTGGTGCTAACCAGTCGGGGCCGAAGATGAAAATGAAGATTAAGGGTCTGTTTGGGGCAGCTGCAGCTTATCCAGCTTCTGCTGATAAGCAGCTTATCCTGGTAATCTGCTGATGATCAGCTGATCCGGATAAGGTGTCTAGCTGTTTTGTTGGCGCTTATGAAAAACAGTTGATTCTAAAAAATTGACCATTCTGCCCCTGTTCTGAATAAGCAGTTTAGTTGTTTGGTTAGTGCGTTTTGTAAACAACTTATTTTGAATTTTCTTTTTAATTAAATAAATAATCTGTGCAGCAGAATTTGTTTTCTTCTCAACAAAATTAAAGATCATTGTTCAGAGAAGAAAATACCAAAAAGATCATTTATATTTATATAACTAAAACATATCCGATCACATCAAACGAATATGTTACACATACAAAAGTCAAATGATAAAGTATAATAAGAGCACATAAAAAAGAAAAAATAACATGTTAAAATGACAAGTAAAAATATGATAATGTTAACTTTATAATGTAGCAGCATATCACGGCCCATGCCACCTGCATCTGCACTCCAGAACCCTGAGCAAACCTGTCCGACTACAATATCGAAGAAATGTGAGAACTCGAATCACCTGTGGCGTTCTCCCGTTGTCGTACTATTGAACTCCTAGCAGTTGTGTCCAATTGAGAGCACGTAGAAATAGTTCCACTGTTGGCCCACCTAAAGAATTTGCAGTCGTCCGGTCCTTGTCCCCACCGCGGGCACCTGTAGAATTGTCGCCCGTAACTATGTGTCTGTCATGATGTAAAAAGCAATGACGGTCGCCCACATCGGCACATCATTTGCCCTGACTTCTCTAAATATCTCGAGCTCATTGTCCTACAATTAATATAAAAAACGTTGATTAGTCAAAAACTAGAGAGAATAAAAAAAAAACTAAAGAAAAAGTTATTGAATTAAAATTTTTATTAGATAAATGATTGTTGGAATCTAATTTAAAATTAAATTAGATAAATGATTTAGAGTTATTTTTTGAATCTTGATAAAGTTTTAGTGGCGTTTGGAGAGTATATAGTGCTACAAGTTGTTACCATAATGCTAGTTCTTATAAGGTGAGATTATTTCAAAAACTCAAGAAAAAGTTAGTAAATAAAAATTTTTATTGATTTCTCAATGAATCGAGTACAAGTCTATTTTTGCTTAACGTATAAACTTTATGTTAATCAGATGCTAGTGCTATGTTCATCGAATCCTTGTGGTTTTATTTTTAAGTTCATATAACTTTAGACAGTATAAACTTAACGATGTATTGTGCTTTTACCTTTTTCATTGAAAACTAAAACATATCCGATTTGGTGTATTAAATTCTATATTAATTTTGTTGACTACTGACATCTGCATTTAATTATGTATGTTCTGATAGAGTTTGCTACAGATCACACTCGAGGAAATCTACCATTGTAGCTGAAATCATGGAGCATCTAAAGTAAGCAGTATTAGTGCCCATGACATCACATCGAACCTTGGAACAACTAAAGCAAGTGATACTGGTGCCCATGATACAAACTACATTTGCCAAAAAATGCTGTCTCTGGAATATATATGGCTACCTTGAAGTTGGATGTATGCATGCAATAGCACTCGAGGGAATTAAGCAACTTGAAACTTCCTGCTGCAATAGAACAAATTAATTTGTGATGCCCTTATAGTTGAAACTTCCTGCTGCAACTTGAAACTTCCTGCTGCAATAGAACAAATTAATTTGTGATTCCCTTATAGTTGAAACTTTCTGCTGCAACTTGAAACTTCCTGCTGCAATAGAACAAATTAATTTATCTAGGGGAGCACAACATTTTAGTGCTTGTGCAAGTAACGGATCTCTAGAGCAAGGGAAATGGGTTCATGCCCATATGGTAAAGCATGGCCGTAAACTTAATGTTTTTGTTGGCAATACGCTTCTAGATATGTATGCTAAGGCTGGAAGCATTGAGGTTGCAAGAAAGGTGTTCTGTCGGTTGGACAAAAACAATATTGTTTCATGGGATGAAATGCCTCTTAAGCCAACCGCTGTTGTCTGGGGAGCTCTACTTGGATCTTGTAGATTGCATAAGAATGTGGAACTAGGGAAGCTTGTTGTTGGACGTGTATTTGAGCTTGACCCACATGATGCTTATGCATGTGGATGTGGGAAAAAAAAAACTGTCCACTTGTTTGTGGCAAATGAAAATTGTCACCCCCAAATAAAAGAAATAGAACAGATGTGGGAAAAAATAAATGGCAGGATTAAAGAGGAAGGCTATGTTCCAGATATAAACTATGTGCTTATGCATGTGGATGAGTAAGAGAAAGAGGCAAAGCTAAAGTATCACAGTGAGAAACTTGCTCTTGCTTTTGGTTTTTTAAAATTACCTTCTGGGACAACCATCAGGATTAAGAAGAGTATTAGGATTTGCAAAGCTTGTATCCAAGGTAATAAAAGGGAGATTATTATAAGAGATGCACATCAGTTTCACCATTTTAGTGCAGGCAAATGTTTAGTGCAGGCAAATTATTATTTTTTTGGTTTCTAGCTGTTTTGGGGAACTCATTCTTTTCTTAAAGATGGGTCCAAAAAAGGTCCACTTCAACTCTCCTTATGGTATGTAGTTCATATGACTGCTCAAACCAGCAGATATCAGCCCTAAAGAACATCAAAAAGTTAGAAAATAACCCATGATGGCATCGATTTTGTTTCACAAAGACAGCAGTTGCACCCGGCTTCCAAGCTGCTTAGGGCCAATGCGATAGAATATCAAAGAAGCATTAAAATCTGAAAACTGCCAACAAAAGCAATCCAACGCTCCAATTGTGTGGGGGGAAGATCCAAAATGTGATTTGAAATATTTGAATGGAATAAATGTAAAAAATAACCTTTAGATGCTATGTGTCTAAATACATAGAAATTTGGCACGTAATGGTACATAATGCATAGTTCTAATGAATTTAACAAATATTTAACACAACATATTTAGGAAAACTAAAGCCTGCATTCTAAGCATGTTATATGCTGCTAACCACAAAATCACTGCTTCAGAAAAACATTGAAAAATCAACTTCCTATACGCATTTAAACAATTTTAAACGCGTGCTGAATTGGAATTATATGAAGGGGCACTGCTTCAAGCACAACATGACTAGTAGAACATGAATGGCAAGCATTTTCTTTTTAGAAGTTCTACCAACTTCAATATTCTTAAAATATCTTTTACTGTTATTGAATTTTTGTTACAATAATGGAATGAAAATTTAATTTAAGCCAAATGAAGATAATCAATATATAGACCAAGTAATTGTTACGTCCACATGAATTTCTATCAAATCATCATTTACTTCAATTTAATTCATTATTCTTGTCATATGTTTTGCATAATCTGAAGCTATAAGATGAAATTTTTTGCCATATTAGTATTATTTATAGCAAGAGGAACATTAATCAATTTCTCCTTCTCCATAAATCAATGTTAAGATCATCTACAAATGAAACCAGTACCTCCTTATATATCATATATATAGTTAATTTAAGGATTCAAATCATTTTGTAGGGCTTCTTTTAAAAGTGAACAAATTACCCAATGAGTTCTAAACTATTTTGTAAATAAATTCTCTACATTTTTGACATTTTCTACTTTTTTTAAATAAAAAAAATACGAGTTTTGTTTAAAGAGTTTTCAAAATCAATTTCATATTGATAAAAACTGAAAGTAAGTTTTCATTTTTTCCAAATCAAATTTTCCTTGCAAAGAACTTCAAGCAAAACATATTTCTGCATTCTTAGGGAGCAAAAAATTTTCAATAGGAATCATTTGAAGCTTTCCAATTAACAACTAATATTATTTCCATTTAAACTAGAGTAGAAACCGATACTGCTGTGACAAACCAACGTCAAAACTGTTACACACAAACTAACAAAACAAGACAACATGTATTTTATGCCTTTGCTGATATCATGACCGGCTGATATCATCTGCTATTTGTTCTCGTAAAGTTGTCATCTCTGATGCACCTTCACCCTCTCGAGTGCATGCATCTTCTGAACCAAACTCTTCATGTATTGAACGTCCCACATGATATTCAAATGCTTCAGGTGGGATTTGAACTGAATCATCTTCTATAATGGAAAACTCCGTATCCGATCTGGAAGGGTGGGGTCGGATGAAATTGTGTAGCGCCATTGTGGAAACAACTATTTGTACTTGCTTTGGAAAAGGGTATGACGACATATCCCGTAATATGATCCACTTCTTCTTCCACATTCCGAACGCTCTTTCAATTACGCCGCGCAATGAAGAGTGTCTTTTGTTAAAAGCCTCTTTTTTGCCTCGTGCGACACCACTAGATCTTTCAAAATTAGGAATGTGGTACTTCGTATCTGGATAGGGCTTTAGATATCCCCTTTGCAATGGATATCCAGCATCAACCAAATAGTATTTACCCAGAGGTGGATACAGAAATCCATGTCTGAAGTTTCTGGTAGCAAACTTGAAAACACGACTATCGTGAGCGCTTCCTTCCCATCCAGCCATGACAAAAGTAAAGCACATATTGAGATCACATAAGACCATAACATTTTGTGTTGGGGCGTCGCACCGGTCGATGAACGCAACTTTTTCTTCACTAGATAATCGTGCATCGACGTGTGTCCCATCAATAGCTCTAATACAATCCTTGAGTTACAGCTAGAGAGTTTTTTAAATTGTAATGTAATAAAATTACAAAGATAAATATAATTGTAATAGACAGACCTTAAAAAATGGCATGTATCGAGGGTAATTTGCAATTTGTGAAGGAATTGAATTGAACGTTGTATCCTCGGGCTTGACTACCTTCTGGGCCAAACTCACAAGAGAGTTCAAACCGACTGAGGAATATCGGCTGGTGGGATAAATGAATGTTGGAAACGCTTCATATCCCCTCTTATTGATTCATTTTGAGATAAGATGTATAGAGTTATTGCAAGCACTTCCCTTGGGGTTGTTCTTGCAGAGCCATGAAAGCCATGATTGATCTGGAGTTCATTTAGAAGATCATGAAACATTTCTTGTGTCATACGGAACATATTAAAGAATCGTGTTGGATGTCCCGTAAAAACTCACCAACCCATCTGTCTCATACTTGAGTTGAAGTCATACATGGGTTTCGGTCAACGTGTTT
>NW_018220213.1:107394-144153 GCF_001263595.1 Phalaenopsis equestris
TATTAATATCACCTAACTTTTTCATACCATATCGGAAATAAGGGGGAGTAAAGAAACATTAAAGCTCAGCTTAATCCAAACTCAAAAAGCAACTCCAACCAAATTCAAAAGAAAAATCAATTCAGAAGCATCCTACAAATAAAGGGTTGAAATAAAATTTCTATTTAGATTTATTTGCAAAGGAAAATTTCATGAAAAATTTATCAAGAATGACAAAGTAACCAAACAAGTTGATAATGCAAAAAAAAAGACCTGTTGATAGCAGCCCTAAAGAACCTCAAAAATATAGTTCAATCATGCTGAGTTTACTTTAATATTCATTATACAACACCTCATCTTTTTACAAAATGGCCTGGGGGACTTCTCTAAGAAAATATCAGATCTAGTGATTATGGCAAAGAAAATGAGGAAGATATACCTGTAGTGAGGAAAACCGTAGAAGGCTACTGAAAAAATAAAGTAGGTTGAGAATGAGTGAAGCCCGAAGAACCACTTCGAGAAAGAAGCAGATCTGTGGATGGTTCCCCATTGCTGGACTCCGGCGATGGATTCTCCACTGCTCAATCCGGCGTCGAACAGATCTTATGGGAGCGTGCCTCGATCCGGCTTCGAATGGCAATGTTACGGGAGCAATAGGACAAGCCCCGCTGGATCTGGCATCGAGCGGCTTCCTAGTCTTCTGAATCACCTATCTGCACGGTACCCATCTCTTGGGCTGAGCTGCTCAACCCTATATCATTTGGGGTGAATGCATGAGTTCCTGTAGTGACAACCCCAGTGAACATTCCATCTAGTTTTTCCTCCATTATTGGATCAATGCCAACGAATTTAAATTTTTTGGCTGACGGCACTGCCTGATATAGATAACAAATGTGCATTAATAAAATAGTGTCAGGTCAATGCGAAATTATATTAAACATAAAATAAAAAGAGTAAATTATGCACCTGTAGTTTTTCAGCCCATCATTCTTCTGGTGCATCTATTACTTAACTGGATCCCTGCCCATTCCCGTTGATCCCCTTTTTAGTTCTTTCCATAGTTTCCAATCCTTTTTTAACTGGTCCCATTTGTTTTTCATTTTCATTCGATCGTAATCTCTTCCAGTCATTTCTTTGAATTTAACCAAGATATTTTGCCACCCTTTTTGTTAAAAAATGTAGTGGGTCTATTTCCCACCTCAACCTCCCTTACACATAAATCACAGAAGATCATAGTAACTTCTCTCTCCCACATGGCTAATGTTCCAGCCTCTTTAGCTTTACTCATTGAGTTCTGTTAGATTAATGGATAAACACAAAATATTTTTTTTCATGGCAAATAAATCACAAAACAAAAGAACAATTTCTATATCAACCCTCTAAAAAATCACAAAACAGAAGATAGATTACTGGCATCTTAATATTTGTGACGCCGTAAAGATTAGAGATTCGAAACAAATCATGACAAAGATTTATTTATTTAGTGGAAGAAAAAATATCATATAATTAAGAAGATTTTTCCTCACAAATGATATTTCATTTAGGAGCATTTGCATGCATCCCACCCAACTCCTTTGTATTTACATATCTAATACTTGAATTTTATGTTTTAAATTAATATCACCTAACTTTTTCATACCATATCGGAAATAAGGGGGAGTAAAGAAACATTAAAGCTCAGCTTAATCCAAACTCAAAAAGCAACTCCAACCAAATTCAAAAGAAAAATCAATTCAGAAGCATCCTACAAATAAAGGGTTGAAATAAAATTTCTATTTAGATTTATTTGCAAAGGAAAATTTCATGAAAAATTTATCAAGAATGACAAAGTAACCAAACAAGTTGATAATGCAAAAAAAAAGACCTGTTGATAGCAGCCCTAAAGAACCTCAAAAATATAGTTCAATCATGCTGAGTTTACTTTAATATTCATTATACAACACCTCATCTTTTTACAAAATGGCCTGGGGGACTTCTCTAAGAAAATATCAGATCTAGTGATTATGGCAAAGAAAATGAGGAAGATATACCTGTAGTGAGGAAAACCGAAGAAGGCTACTGAAAAAATAAAGTAGGTTGAGAATGAGTGAAGCCCGAAGAACGAGTGAAGCCCGAAGAACGATCTGTGGATGGCGAGAAAGAAGCAGATCTGTGGATGGTTCCCCATTGCTGGACTCCGGCGATGGATTCTCCACTGCTCAATCCGGCGTCGAACAGATGTTATGGGAGCGTGCCTCGATCCGGCTTCGAATGGCAATGTTACGGGAGCAATAGGACAAGCCCCGCTGGATCTGGCATCGAGCGGCTTCCTAACGGGAGCGAGAGGCAAACGGGTTGGTGTCGGGAGAAGGAGAATGGCTGCGATCCGGGTGAGGCTCGAACGAGTTGGTGACGGGAGCCGGGGCATTGAACAGAACGAGAGCGAGAGCGAAAAGCTAGGGTCGCAGGAGAGGTGAAGGAAAAAAGAAGATCAAGAGCGTAAATTACAATTGGAAAACGCGAATCGCGAGGGTCAGCCCGCGTTCCGCGTTTTTTACAATTGAAAAAACACATTTTTCAATAATCTGGCAATAAGTGGGTACCAAACAGTGAGGCGGCGTTTTCAAAATGCCGCCCGCACTTATAAGCTGTCCCAAACAGGCCCTAAGAGACTTAGGTATTATTTGTCAGCAATGATGTTCAATTACATGGATACAGCTAGAAGATGTCACCTTTAATAAGTGCATGGGGTGGTCATACACCAACTTCTGAATGTGGTACATGCAACTTTTGCCTCGTGGCCATATGAGTGTTGGGGCACGAACGTAATAGGTTCGATAAATCCTCCATCCCTTAAGGGAAATAGATTCATTCTTGCCGCTGTGGATTACTTCTCCAAGTGGGCAAAGGCAGTGCCGTTACGAGATGTTACAACACAACATGTCCTTCAATTTTGTAAGAGCCAGATCATCTACCATTTCAGAGTTCTGTGTAGAGTGATTTCTGACAATTGGATAGCCTTCAAAAGCACAAAAATCAACAACTTTGTCAAGTGGCATGTGATAGACTAGAGATACTCTATTATCTACTATCCCAGAGCTAACAAACTGGCCAAGGCCTTCAACAAAACACTAGTATAGATCTTAAAGAAAAAATTGGATGAAAACAAAAGAGATTAGCATAATAAACTTTTAGAAGCTTTTGTGGGCCTTCCCAATGACGTTCAAAACTCCTACTCAATGTACACCTTACGCACTTGTATACGGATTTGAGGTTGTACTACCAAAGAAATTCAGTACCATCTCTCAAAGTCACAGTTGCCAACCAAATCACAATACAAGAAAGTGTAAATCTCAGACTTGAAAAATTAGAAAATCTCGAGGGCAAATGACTAGAAGCACAATAGAATTTGGAACTTTACCAAGAGAGAATGGACATGCTTATGACAGATTGGTCTGTTGAGGATGTTTAAAGTGGGTAACCTCATTCTTGTTCTCAAAGGACCTATTCTTGCATGTCGCAAGATAGGTGGAAAATTTGAACCAGCTTGGGAGGGACCATTTGTCGTAGAAAAGGTTTACTCAGGAGGAACCTACCAGCTGGTGGATTTCTTGGGTGAAAGACCTATGCTACCAATTAACGGATGATATTTGAAGACACACTATACAACTTGATGTTGCTTGAAATTGCCTTTTTGAGAATTTGAACATTTTGGGGCTATTTATTTGGCCAAGCATCTATAACTAGGTTCAAAATTTTGTAATAAAATTAACCTCAAAATAATGAAAACTTTTGAAGTTGCATACTTCAACTTTCTCCTTCATGCTTTTAATTTTGATATTCTACTAAATTAAATTAAATAAAAAAACATAAATGAAATAATCTTTATACTTGTGTAAATGAAAAATTCTATCTAATAAATGTTTTATTTTGTTCTTGTTCCTGCTAAATTTCAGCGCACTGGTTTTTTTTCTATTGTCTGCAGAAAAAATGTCAATAAAAAGCTGATCTTTGCTCTCAAGGATGGTTAGAATCTTGCACTTAATAAAAAAAGGGCACCTCAGGGTCGCATCATATACTTCGATTTGGACTTCGATCAAGTCGACATAAACTATGAGGGTCCCTTGATGGACATAGTCAGTTGTCGAGAGAAAGAAGGCTACCATCAATGTTAGGGATCATCACTAAAGAAGTTTCCTCACCGAAGAGGAAGAAAGTGGTAGCATCGCAAAATCCAATGGAAGGGACTAGTCACCTACCGTCTATGATAACTTCACCAACTGGACATTTAGTCATTGCTGATGATGAGATACCAACAGATGCACCTTTAAGAAGAACTCAATGCAGAAGTGCCAATGGCAGAAAAGATAGAACATTCATACGTGAAGAAAGAAGATGCGTGAAACAGGCATAAAACTTACTTACCCCAATTCCTTAGAGAAAAATCTATGATCCTTGCATGAGAGAGACTTCCTCTATTTTGTCTGCCACAAAGGACAATTCCGAGGATTCTACAGAGCCTTACCGGCAATTACAGATGAGCTTTGTGTTGGTTACCCGATGTGAAACATTGAGATCCCTGGATAGATACCAAACATTGGAGCATTTGTAGAATGCCCAGAATGTAACGTCCTCCATTTAGAGCGTTACAACACTTTGGAGGAGTACGCATCTAACGACAGTGGATTGTAGACTACTGGCCACTGAGTTGGAGAATCATACATCCCATTGGATACAGAGGCAATGTAGACATGGATTCCTGCGGATGTTGAAATGAGGGAGTAGCCCCAAAAGTCACAGATAATTACCATGGTAGAATTTTATAAAATGAGTAAGGTAAAGAAAAGAGAGTTTTAAATCAATGAAGAAGTTCAGGGAAATTTTTTCAATAACTGGAAGGTTTTGAATTGTACACTAGAGTGTTTTCTGAAAGTGAAGAAAGGAGCAATTTATACTCCATTTTCGACATGAGAGACAGAGGTTGAGCTGGCCTTCTAATGGAAAGAACCTATTCAGAGCCACAAAAGTGGATGCATGGAAAATGTAGGATAAACATTGCTATAATTTTACCAAAGATAGACAAGAGAACTGCCTCGGGGATCTTAAGTCACGACGAGGTGGATCCATTGCCTCTCATAATAAAGTGGATGATAAAAAGGATGGTCAGATGGAGCATGTTGCGAGTGGAATACATTCCAAATAGTTGTATCATCAGCATTTATGATGAGGGAGACTGTATTCCCCCATATATAGAACATCATGATTTTGTCAAACCTTTATGCACGGTCTCGTTTTTGAGTAGAAGTGACATTTTTTTGGAAAAGAGATTAATGTCGTCAGACCCGGTGAGTTTAAAGGATCAGTTGGGATTCTGCTGCCGGTGAGTTTGGTGCTAATTTTAAAGAGAAACAGAGTTGATTTAGCAAAGCACTGCATTCCTAGAGTGTCATGATGCAGAGTTTCCATTACACGCAGAAGGATGGACAAAAACAAGATGTCGTATGGATTCCAGCCTGATCCAGAATTGGATGAGCTACAGCCACACGAGCTATGAGATGGTTGTGCTTCTACGTAGACAAGAAGAGAAATTCTTATCCTGGAGCATGACTTAGTAGGTCAGCTTGATCAGCAACTCCTCCCTCAAATGATAGACAAAAATTTTTTTTGCCTTTTATAGTGCGTCAAAGCAGCATATATGATGTGTACTCAACACATGATGTTTCAGATGTGTTCAACATGATCGTCTCTTTTTAAGCTTTAAGCTTGCATTCAGTCTGTAACACCTATTTGAAGCAAATTAATAAAATTTCTTTCTGATTTCAAAAATTTGTCAAATTGCCCTTCTGTACGATGGATAAAAAGCCCTAGAACCATACATTGGTTCTAAATTATACTGAAGAAAGAAAAAAAATAAAAAAATTCATGATAACAAAATTTAAATAAAATATCCTTTTTGAAAAAAAATCAACCAATGAAAATTAAGTTTTGAGAACATGCTTTGATAATTAAATTTGATAAAAACAACAAGAAAAGAAAATGATAAATTTGTCGATTTTGTTTCTCTTGAGCTCGAGGTTTCTTGCTCTTTGCTTGTGCAACATGACTGTCTTAGTCTGCACCAATCTCCTCACATCCATGTGGATTTTCGTACTTTGCACAAAGTCTCACAAATTTTCTTCGCCAATGTCAATCTTCACATGTCAAATATTTATGAAATTAACATAACAAACTCCTTACACTACTTTCATATTCTTCTCGGGATCAGTACCTAAACTCTGATTCCCTTCTTTCGAGGTCGGTACCTAAATTTTGATTCTCTTTTTGGAATTGATACCTAAGTTTCAATTCTCATCTCGGGGTTAGTGGCTAAATTCCGATTCCCTTCTTCCGACGTTAGTACCTAAATTCTGACTCTCTTTCTGGAATTGATACCTAAATTTTAATTCCCATCTCGGGGTCAGTACCTAAATTGTGATTCCCTCCTTTTGAGGTAGGTACCAAAATTCAGACTCTCCTTCTGGGATTGATACCAATATTTCAATTTCTATCTCGGTTTAGTACCTAAATTCTGATTCCTTTCTTTCAACGTTGGTACCTAAATTCTGATTCTCTTTTTGGATTTGATACCTAAATTTCAATTCCCATCTCAAGGTCAGTACCTTAATTTTGATTCCCGTCTTTCGAGGTCAGTACCTAAATTTTGATTCTCTTTCTGGGATTGATACCTAAATTTCAATTCCCATCTTAAGGTCAGTACCTTAATTTTGATTCCCGTCTTTCGAGGTCAGTACCTAAATTTTGATTCTCTTTCTGGGATTGATACCTAAATTTCAATTCCCATCTTAGGGACAGTACCTAAATTCTAATTCCATTCTTTTGAGGTCAATACCTAGATTTCAATTCTCTTTTCGGAATTGATACCTAAATTTTAATTCCCATCTCAAGATCAGTACCAAAATTCTGATTCCCTTCTTTTGAGCTTAGTACCTAAATTTCAATTCCCTTTTTGAGATTGACACATAAATTTCAATGCCCATCTTGGGGTCAGTACCTAAATTCTGATTCCCTTCTTTTGAGGTTAGTACCTAAGTTCTGATTCTTTTTTTGGGATTGGTACCTAAATTTCAATTCCCATCTCAGGGTCAGTACCTAAATTTTGACTCTCTTCTTTCAAGGTCGTTACCTAAATTCTAATTCACTTTTTGAAATTGATACCTAAATTTCAATTCTCATCTCAGAGTCAAAACCTAAATTATAGTTCCCTTCTTTCGGGGTCAGTACATACCTAAATTATAGTTCCCTTCTTTCGGGGTCAGTACATAAATTCTGATTCCTTATTCCAACTTCGAGGTAGGATTAGATGTCCTATTCCCATTCTTACTTTTGGGATAGGCTTTGACGCCATATTCCTTTTTTGTGCTTGTGTTTTCCAAAGAATTCGATTCCATGGCATATAATTTCATTTCATTGAAATATTATATTTAAATGTGAACTCTCTTTAATATATTTAATTTGAATCAAGTCTTCGCCGGTAGTACCAGTTTGCCTGACAATTGTCCCCGAAATCTCCTTTCTTTTTCCCAGCAAGAGTATCTATTACTCCCAAGCAGAAATAACTGCCACTTAATTCTGCTTTTCGTTCTAGGTCTATCAACTTAGATGTCTATGATGGTTTCGTTTATCTCATTAGTCAACGCCAATACGTGTAGTGTGCTTGTCAGGCACACCACACATATTGTGGGTCCATTTATTTACCTTACTTTTCGTTGAGGTCTAGTTTCCTCCTTAGTAGCCTAAAGTCTAGTCATAGGACTTTCTTGTTGACTATTCCTAGATGACTTGAAGGGAACCCTCATTAGAAATTAAATTTTAAACTCTTCTTTACTTAACTTGAAATTGCACATATTGGTCTTAACCTCTAGCACTTAGTAGGTGGAGTCAATATAAGGAAGCTTAAGGGGGATCCTTATAGGATTACTTGGCCTTAGGTTTGACCCTGGGTGTTGGTCTATAGCTAGCTCACTTACTTGAACACCACATCCCACTCACAGCCCTAAACTCAAACTTGTTGACTTTGATCCCTTGATCATTTGGGAGACTCATGTAGATGGTCTCCTAGACCCACTAGTCCTAGGTTAGAGTCTAGTCAAGACCAGTACAGAGAGGACCCAAATGAAGGTTCATTGGTCCATGGCTCAAATAGGGTGGTTGGCACCTCATTTTCTTCAAAATACAAAACTTAGCCTTTTGCCCCCAAATCTACCCAATTTACCAAAACTTATCCACCTGCCTAAACTTCACCAAATTGAATGATCTAACCCTAAAATTGGCACCCAATTGATGTTGAAAACTCTTTATGACATTCCCTTAGACCATTTTGAGACATAAATTTAGACCTAGCCCAACTCTCGCCTAAGTTAAACTCAAGTCCAGCCCAACACCCCCAAATTGACTAAAAGACCAAATTCCTTCAAATTAAACTTCTAAATTAACTTAAAACCACTCGAATTCCTCTATAAACTCTCTTCGACAATCATCTACATCAAATTGATCAATTAATTGAGCTTAATAACATGGCTAGCCCAACACAGACTAGCCTGATTTAAATCCAACTTCATGCCAACTTCACCCACATGGACCATTTCACCAAATTTAACTTAACTAAGCCAAATTGGCCAACCAAAGACCACCACAACCAATAGATCCACCCTTTAGATCAAGCCGAACCATCCAAGGGAAGCTATGGACCAATGGTTCTCTAGTTCCCTAAATTAAGGGATTTGATCTCACTTTTGGGTCTAAAACAAAATATATCCACCATCATGCATAACCATTAAAGTTTAATCATAATTAACCCTCCCACTAGCTCACCTGACCACCTAACCACCTCTTCTGCCCTGACCAGCCACCCTAGTAATCGAAAAAAACCAAAACTGAGAGCCACCTTACCAAATTCAAACTCAATTGAACCTATCCAAGCTGTCCAACCCCAATTGCACTTTAGAGCTCTTCTTCCCTGCACATAAACAACTTTTTGCACTCATTAATTAACCCTGAGCTCCACCCTAAGCCCCTCTATTTAAACTCACCTCCTCCATGGCCAAACTAAAGAGAACACCAATTTTCTTGGGGAAACTCTCACCTCCTCCATGGCTAAACTAAAGAGAACACCAATTTTCTTGGGGAAACTCTGTGAAATTGTTCTTAGAGACTCTCAAAGAGCTCCTCAGCTCAAGCCCACCAATTTACCTCGCTAGTTCCCACTGTAAGAGCCCAACTTTGAGATAAAAATTTTTGTTCAAACTAGGACGAATTTCTCCACAGCTCCATAGTGGACCAAACTCCAATTAATTTTGCCCACACCATCACCAGAGCAAGAGGAGTTGATCCCCCACAAAATCCCCCTCTCAAACAGCCTCTAGCATAGCTCTAGACCAACACCTAAAATCAAGCTTGATCAAAATCATAATTAGACAATTCACCATGACCCAGAACTTCATCTAGAGGTTTGTTGGACCCAATTAAAGCTGCCACAACCATTTTATTGAGACCTCCTCTCTCATAGAAAGGAAATGAACTTCAACCCAAAATCAAGCTTCATTAGATTCTCCAACATATTTGCTGTATTTCATACCATATAAGCTGTATAGATATGCTCGTCTGTACATGAAGGTGTAGGAACAAACCCCATGCAATTTGGTTGAGCTTAGACGAAGATCTTAAGTTCTTAGAATGAATGGTTCTCGAGTTAGCTTATTTGAGGACGATGAACAGATGTCATCCGATCGTGCATTTATTTCATGGACGGTTGAGATTGCGTTGGATGAACGGATGGAACGAAAAGGTGGGGCACATGGCAGGTGAGGTGGCTAGTGGCGTCAAATGGCGGAGCACCGCATGGAGATTTGGAGATGCTAAGGTTGAGATGGCGTCGCAATGAATAATAGAAAAATAGCCTTTTTTAATTTAAATAAATACCTGAACTTTGAAAATTCATATCTTTGTGTAGAAAATTCATAAAAATAAAACAAAAATACTTATTGCTCGGTGATTGGAGGATAATAAAGTGGGGTTAAAATAAAAATTATTTGTCGACTCTCTGATTTTTAATAAATTAAATACTCTCTATAGTATTTTAATTCATTATGGCTAAGCATTACTCATCATAGCTTGAAATTTTTAGGGAAGGCTATGTTCTTTGATTTTTCCAAGGTCAGAGGAGCCTATGTCCTCTGATTTTTTCCAAGGTCAGAGGACTTCTCTGTGTCTCTAACCCAAATTTTCAAGCTAAGATGACTATTTTGACTTATTTTAATTATATAAATTAAAACACCACCTGAAAATATATTGAAATAGATTTAATAGGTTTCCTATGGTCAAAGAAGTTTAGGAAAAATGTCATGATGATTTAAATGATTTTGTACATTTCTATAGTTAATTGAATGTATCTATCTTGATTTAATTTATGTAAATTAAATACTAATAAAAATTTACAATATCAATTCCACACTTTGTATAAAAATCATGTTTACCAACTGTAAAAATTTAAAAATTTATTTGAGCACTAAAGTTGATTTTCTAAGAAACCTTGTATTTTTGTACAAAAAAAATTATATTAAATTAAACACACTTGGCAAAATTATGACAAGTGTTTCTCTGATTTCCTTGAGATCAGAGGCATTTAGGAAAAGTAAAATTAATTTTTGAGAAAATACTTGATTTTTTAAGTTTATTTTGAATTTAAAATAATTAAAAATAATTAAAAATTCCAAATATACCAAAATATTTTAAAATGTGCCTAATTGTTCTTTGATCCCTTAGAACTCATTAGGATATATTTTTCCCTAATTTTTTCCAGTTAAAAATAAATTTTTAAGAGCTTAAAAAGGAATTTTCCTTTTTTTCACATTAAAATAAATATAATAAATAGATAAATAAAATCATGGAACCTTGGCTAAGTATTTCTCTGACCTAAGGGAACCTCTAGTAATTTTCTCATACCTTGGCTAAGTGTTTCTCTGACCTAAGGGAACCTCTAGTAATTTTCTCATGAATAAAAACTTTATTTTGGATAAGTTAAGTAAAATCAACTTTGAAAATGCTACTTTCTAAATTTAAATAACTATTAAAATTAAATTAAATTTTGAAAACCCACATTTTCTCTCATGATGTTTTAATTAACCCATGGATAGGACCCTCTAAATTCTCAAAGTTATTTGTATTTTGATTAAAGAGTTATGAAGTGAAAACCCCCAAAGGTAGAAGGGTAACTTTAGATTTTGGTGGCTTAATCAAAATTTTGGATTAATTAAAGGGAAGAGGGGCAATTTTGATCCTAATAAACAATTTTGGATGATTGAAATATGATGGGTAAGAGGTAGGAACTCACCTACCACCTTTTCCATAATAAGAACGAAATTGTAATTTCTATTATTATCTTAACTTGGAAGTCAATCAAAATTAAATGATTCTCATTAAACGATTCTCAAGTGATGGGTTCAAGTTAGGAAGATAATATTTCATTAATTTTATGCCCATGATTGATGACAATGTGATCATTCAATAAGAATGCATGTCATTTAAATTAAAATTTTGTTAATTACCATTTCACCTATTGTGATTGTTCAGAGCTTGGTAGTGACCTAGGCTTGACATTTAAACTGATTTGATCGGATTTAGAAGATAACATGATAGATGATTAACACCTCTTTACACTACAAGCTTTACACTACAAGCCCAATTCACTACAAGCCCAATTTTAACTTTGGAAACTAATACCCTTACTTACCTAAATTTGCCATAGGAGCACTGACCCACATAACTCTTAAATGAAGTATCAATTGATTAATTGAGTGTCCTAGCCTTGGGATAAATATAACATCAAGTTTCCTTGAGCAATGTGATAACTTTAGCTTAAACTTGGATGATTAATAGAACAATATGATAAGTTCAAAATAAACTCAAAATATTTCAAGAAACCTTCAAAGTGGTCTAGGGTCATGCCTCGAGCACTTTGAAATCACTTGAATATTTTGAAGGGCAAATTGAACTTACTAAATTTTGTTCTAAAATTATTCACTAAGATCTTCTGAGACTCAATAAAGTCATAACTTGGGGTCTTTTTGTTATACCTTCATCTAATCCTGCAATTTAAATTCCATGCAAAATTATATACATGTTGCCAAAGCTAACCTTTCAGGTAGAGGAGCAGGAAGAATCAACAAGAACACTTTTAAGTTATTGCATTTACTTTTATTTACTTTTTCATACCTTTTGTTACCTGCTTGTATGCTTAAAAGCACCTTTTTTGTTAACACTGAAACCAAAACTAAGAATTAAACAAGATAAAATTCACTATCACAATAGTCGAAATATAAGACAACACAAAATTTAATCACAAAAAAAAAATAAAACATTGCAACTAAATTAAAATATCTCTATCAGATAATGGGGAATCCCTCAGAGGAGGCAACCTACGGTTGCAAACGAGATTTCTCACGGTCTAAATGATGGTATGGAACTCATTGAGTTAAGTTTAGTAAATTCATTTAGACTAAGTGAATCCAAAAGAAAATAGTGGTGCCAGAATGAGGGAACCGTAAGATCCTAGCTGGTGTCGCTCTAATCAAGTTTAATATTTTCCACAACATTTAAATAACCATAACCTTAGGAAACACTTGATTTGGAATTATGATTTGACACATTAGAAATCCTAAACTTGCCACGACGAGGAGCTTGGAGCTAACATTGTGGGTAGCACGACCCACTTCAACACCAAAACATGTATACACCTGCTAAACCATTCCTTAGAATTAAACAACTGAGCCATAGGATTTTGAGGTTGTTTGCCTAGTGTGACATAAATCCTCAACTTATCTTTTTTTTATTTTTGTATGACTCTACTATACAATATAAGCCCTAACTTGCTTTAGCATTTCGAGGTTATCGTTCTTCACCACCTAAATCCTCACATCTTCCAGGCTATTCATATGATTGTTTCACACAGATGTAAGCCCTATTTAAATAAAACTAGCAAGATAAAATATTTAATTATTTCTCCTCTAAATTGAAGCCAAACCTTAGGGTAGACTAGGAAGTCAGCGATGTTTTCCTTAGGATCTGTGACATCCCCAAGTTATTCTTCTTTTGGATTCCAAAAGTAAAATGTTCTAAATTTGAGTCATTTTTGCTTCACACCTCTTTGTCCAATTTTGTTGAAATTCCTATTCCTTTGACCTCTTCGAACACAATATCTCTTGATTTTTATCGAGAGTTTTCTTAAGCTACTTTGGTTGTCTAAGATGTAATAAACTATAAGGGCTTGCCTTTATAGGAAACTTTTTTTAAGCCAACTTAATATAAACCTTATTTAATTTTTCATATTAAATAGGGAAACTTCTCTGCTTAAAAACAAATAGTTTTCGCAGCCCAAATCGATGTCATATATTTCTTAGTTTATTTGATCGAGTCTCACCCTCAAGTTTTGTGTTTATCTTTTCGGATAGATACATAGCTTGAGGTGTAATGTTTTTTCATCTAAACTTCGAAAGATATGGGATCAGTTTGAGATTCTGATTTTGGCAATTGACAGCTTCCAGAGGACGACCCATCTAAAAATTGTGTCGGCAATACATGAGGAGACATAGTGATTATGAGGAAGAATACAACTTTGTTATAGATAACCTCAGGAGAGGTAACCAAGATGTAGTTTTTCCTCAATATCGAAGATATCCACAATATGAGCCTACAAATACTTGGATTAGTGATGAGAGTGATGTAGAGGATGAGGATGATTAGATTGGATTTTAAGTTGTATTTATAGTTTTGTGTGATTTTTAGTTTATGTATTGTTGTGAACTTTTGATGGTGCAGTTATTCTTTACTTTTGGGTTGTGTTTAGAATTGCATTTGTTGAGACTGTTGGTTTTTGCTTTGTTTTGTTTCATTACACACTACTGTGATGTATTCTTATTTTTGTGTGTAGTTATAATGTTTTTATGATAGTAAATGTGTTAACTATGTTGTTTAGTGTGTTTAGTTTGTCTGTGCTGAACTTAATTCTGGATTTTACGAAGGTTTAGAATATAGTTAACATGTCACTTAAAAGCTGCATTTTTAAAATTTTCAGTTTACTACCATTTATTTTTTGTTATGTTGTAGATTTATATGTTTGTTAGTCTATTTGTTTGCTTTTATGTTTTACTCCACTGCATAGAAGTCCAAAGAATCTCTATAAGTTAAGTAAATTAAAATTTGATCATTTTAATTTTTGTACTTGCATATTTAGGCTATAAAAATTCCTGCAAGCATGTTTTTTTAGTTTTCATTTCTGCCAATATTTATATGTGCTACTAAATGTTTTATTTTATTAAAAATTTAAGTTTGGGGGAGGGATGAAAAATTTTCTAAAGACTTGAAATTTATTTGGTTTCAAATAAATTTCAAGAAAATTTGATTTTGATTTAAATAAAAATGATCATGTATATGAAGTTATATTATTGAAGTAAAATATTGAATATAGAAATAAGTAAGAGAATTAGTTAAAATTTATATTAAAGAAGAAAAACTTAAAGTTAAATTTTTTTAGTTTGGAAAATACTAAGTATAGTGTAACTATCTTTAGTAGGAAAAATTGTATTTTTGAAAAATTTAGAAGAGTTAGAGTTTTAATTTCAAAACTTAAATTTCTTTTATTGAACGTAATTTTCAAAAACTATTATTATGTTCTTAATTAAAGGAAATATATCAACTCTTTGTTTTAGGAAATGAAGAGTGGAATTCAAAATCATTAAAGGCCTATCCAGATATTAATCCTTGCCTTAAAATGAAAAAAAAGAAAAGAAAATAAGAAAAGAAAAAGAAAAAGAAAAATGAAAAGGAAAAGGAAAAGAAAAATTGAAAAAGTGAGGAGAAGCTTGAAGATTAGTGCCTAATCAAAAATTTATTCCACATCTTATCTTTCTAAAGTATAAGACTTGATAAACTCTTAAGCTTAAGGATATAATATGGTAAGTAAAATTATGCTTAATAAAATTTTTTTAAGTGGAGAAGATAGAATGTCTAAACTATATAGTTTGAGAATCTATAATATTTTTGAATTTGATAGAAACTCATATTTTCATATTTCTTAACATTAAAAATTTATAAACTCAAAGTTGGTCTCATTTACTAATATTTTTTCTAACTTGAACAGCTATATTTCTACATCAAAATTTTAGTAACTTCTAAAAAAACTCATATACATCATCTACTTATTTAGTTTTTAAAGATTGAATGGTCACTTGAAGATAAGTAACAGATAAGTAACATTTTAAGTTTGAACATTTTAAGTTTGAGGGATTCTGATACACCTAAAATATATAGACTTTTTATACATATTTGTATATCTATTATGGAGATATTGTGATTTAATGAAAGGTGTTTGTGTTTTTTTCTTTCAGGTACGATCAAATGGATGAAAAATGGTAAAAGGAGTGAAAAAGGGCTAATTTTGGAGCAGAAATGAAGAAGGTGAAAAAAATAAACTAAGGCACCTAAGCGCCCAGGACTAGCCCTTACGACCCATTTATATAGAGAGAGCCGGGCCTAAGCGCCAGGTACCCCGCGCTTAAGTGCCAGAAATAGTTTTTTGATGATTCATTGAATTTAGATAAATTTTTGAAAAGGTGTTTGAAGTAACACCTAGTAAAAATGTAGGAAATAACTCATGAATAAGAAAATTTATTCAATTGACTTTTAAAAAGAGGAAACTTCTAAAAGATACATTGAATGGAGACATATTTTGCAGAGAAACTAAGAAACCCCTTAGATTTTTATTAAAGAAGACTTCGATCATTAAAGGACAGAGCCAATCCACATCCAACAGCCATCATCTATCCAAGTAATCACCGCTGCCACTACCGCCACCCACTTTTATTTTATTTTAAGTTTTAGTTTATATTGTGATTGAAGGAAGAGAATTTAAAGGAACTTCAAGACATTTAGTGTAGAGGATTTGAGATCAGTGTTTAGTGTGCATGATTTCTAGTTTTAAACTCATGTGTGGTTGTGTTTTCTCCATTGATTTTGAGAGATTTTCTTTTTCTTTTGAGAGATTTTCTTTTTATTTTTCCTTAAAATGATAAGTGATTAAGTGTTGAAAGGAAGTTGTGTGAAGTATTAAACTTCAGTGTTGGAAGAAGTTGTGTTGATTTGAAATCTTGTACTTCATTTACTTTTTAATTTGGACAATTAAGATGTTAATACTATTGCGAGAACATGTAAAATCTGAGATGGTATTGTCTCAGCTAACAAATGATAAGAATCATATATTAATTTCATGGATGAGAATGTAGTTTATGAGGTTGAGTGCAAATAAAAGGGAAATAATTTTTCATGGGTGTAGATATAGAGGACTTTAGAGTGACACACTAAAGCCCTTAATTTGATTTATAATTTTAAGTTTTGATACAAGATGTTAGTCCTCAGGTGGAGGGAGAAGAGGGAACTCTAGAGTGAAAGCTAGTAACTTCCCTACCTAATTGATTTTTAAGATTATTATTCGAAACTATTTAAACTATAGATTAACCAATGTTCTTTATATCATCTCTAGTAAGGGTAAGAAATATTATTGCTTCTATTTGACCCAACACATTTAGAATAATTTCACAATAGAATATCTATACTTGTTACTCATTCATGATAAAGGAAAAGATATTTTACTTATATTGCCTTCAACTTGCAAATATTTAGTTAAGTTAATTAGTTGCTTACTTTATTTTCAATTATAAAAAATTACAGAAAGAATCAAATTTTCATTCATATTATATCATCTTAAGTTTAAGTAAGAGTATTTTGCTAAGTAGGATTTTTGTTATTTAAACTTTATAATTTTCTAAAGTTCATATTGACAGTTTTCCCTGTACGTTCAATATTCTAGGCTTAATCAAAAAGTAATATAGTACTTGATAACGATATATATATTGACATAGTATCCCATATTTAAATATTATAACTGTATTCTTCTTTGCTACATAGTGAAAAATTTACCTAGCTTTTGCTTTGGAACATATTTTTGACTTTGTTGCAAAATAGGAATAATTTTTAAGAAAATTAAGCATATAATTGCATATATCACAATAAACATCTATATAGAAAGTCGGGATCAAGTACCAAATTTGAGACATTCTTTCAAGTTAGGAGTTCAACTTTTAACATTCCACAATTTCTCAAAAAGATATAGTTTATCCTTTTGCATTTCTTTTGACACATATCCCTGTTGAATTAACTTTTTTACACAAGGAAAAAAGTAACAAAAAGGTAATACCATTAATTTATTAGAATATTCTTCCAAATTTACATGATTTATGAAATTAGTAAAAGGGGAAGCATAGTAAAACTTGATCTATTTTGAACCAACGCTACAGACCTCCTTGACCTCCAAACTCTCAACCTGTTGTGGGTAGATTGGAGTAAAAGTCATGGCATTTGCATAGTGGTTGATCTGATCATACATCGACTCGTATTCACTTTTCTCTACATCTTCTAAGAAATTATCATACTGATGTTCTTCAGATTTATCATCATCAGTTCTTCCTCAGAGCTTTCTTCATTAGAACTTTCTTCCATGTTGATGTTTATGGCATCTTAGTCTATTCAACAATCGTGGTGGATCTTCCTCGTCCACAACCCCGACCTCAATCTCGGGTGTATGGGCTCAAAGAACCTCTACTAGCTCATTGTGAAGAAATCGTAGTAGATCATTGAAGTGGATTTCAATGGATTCTTCTTTGTGATTCTTTTGAATCTTACACTTTATTTTCCACAATTTTACGAGAAAAGACATTTTTATTTGGAGGTGCATAGTAGGCGGCATCTTCATGAACTGAAATTGGTTGTAAATCCCCTTTCATACAACATTCTTGTTCTTCTTTGAAATATTTAATACACTGATGATAAGATGATGGAACTATGTTAGGCTTGTGAATCCATGGCTGACCAAGTAGATCATTCATAGAGGTCCTTACATCGATGATATGGAATTTTGCGGGTTTTACTAGTTCTCCAACTTTCATTAGCCAGGTAAATGATCCAAGGGCTTTCTTTCCTTTCTGATTAAGGCCTCTTACATCATTTTATTTGCTATAAGCTCTTGAGCTTCAACATCCAAACATGTTAATGTTTGTAGACTTATCAAGTTAAGTGACGCTCCTGGATCTACCAAAACTCTAGACAATATTAACGGAGATTTAGAGTGGTCGGTGGTACCGATCAACAAGTGTTCATCTGTGAAAGTTATCTTGGCTGTTCTTTTAACGAACAAACTTCATTTCAGGATGTGCTGGCCAACTAAGCTAAGCGAATCTCTAGATCAAGCAAGGCTGTAACCAAAGACTCTCTCATCTCCTTTGATAGGATTTGAGAGTCGTAGATGGTTACTTTGGTTGGTAACCCCAAAAGATGAGCTAACACATTATCATTAACTTTGTATAATACTCCAATATTTACTGGGTTATGTGGCTCTTCCACTGGTGGAGGTGGAGGTATCTTTTCTCGGGTCATTATCTGCTTTCCTTTATTCGTTGAAGTCGTTCTTGGTGGTAACACTTTTCTGCTCCTTAATTATTTCTATAAATTCTTCTTCTTATTGAGATGTTGTAGGCAAAAATTATGGTGTCTCCTCTTCATCAGAAAAATCCAACTTGATGGCGAGTGGTGTACATTATATTCGAGGACTGACTTCTGACTCCTGACGTTATCTTAACCGGTGTTGTCGATATCTTCTTCATTCTTGTTAACAAGTTCATCGGACTTAAGTACAATTTGAGGACCAGTTTAGGAAATGTGATCAAATTTAGTTATGTTATCACTAGAAAAAGTTAAAATGTAGCCAAAATCATAATCATTTTATTCATAATACCCCGGTGCAATAAAAATATAAACATACATGGTCAAGGGTTCGAGGATTTTCTTCCCTGAATCTGGGAAAACCAATCTAATAAAGGTATCCCATATCCTACCCCCCATGTTATTGGTCTTCATGACATCGTTCATCTCACTCTCTGATTGTAGCGATTTTTCTGGCAAAATCTCTAGCTTGGGTTAGGCAGGCTGTAGACTCTGGACGGCTGCCTCCACTGAAATAGTGTGAATCTGATCCAGTATCTTCTTGGATGAATTGCTCCAAACTGTGCTCAATCCATCCTTATCTAAATATGGATTTATCAAAGTGATTGGCTCAGTCAAAATCATATTTACAGAACCTTTTTCAGGTTCCTTTAAATATTCCTTCGGGATGGTTATATTTCCTTTAAAGTTCCTCTTGAGCCAATCCTTGAAAATGAAGCAAGCCTCTATTGTATGTCCCAACATCCTATGGTAGGGGCAGAAATTGGGATGCTCATTCTTGTCAGCTTCTTCCGGCATCTTTGGTTTGAGCAATCGGAATTCTGGTTTCTTCATTAAGTTTTTGAACTTCTTTGGCGCAATCTCATCTTTGAAGGAATATACTCTCTTTTTTTGTTGTGAAAGAGTGGGACGCCATCTAGTCTCTGCTCGGTGTGGTCCTCTTTAGTGTGACTGTTGGTTAGACTGGCCATATTGATGTGTCTGCTACTGAGGCTGAGTATGTTATGGTAACCTCTAGGAACTTTGATGAGAATGTTCTGCTTGAATCTTCATCGGTTGCTTCCCCTTATTGACTGTCACTACTGTTTCAGATTTCTTCTCGAAGACTCTGGCTATCCTGAACATTCTTTATTTATCTTGGGATTCCACATGCTTGACTTTTTCTTTTAGACTGGTGGCCTTTCTTACCAGCTTTTCAAGGAACTTGTTGGTAAATCCCTTAATCATGAAAGCTACTAGACCATGGATGCTTTTGAGTAGAAACTCAATCGCATGCTGTTCCTGTAGCTAAGGCTCACATTTCATGCTTAGTTTTCTCCACCTCAAGATGTAATCCACTAAAGTCTTGTTAGGCTTTTTCCTTTCCACTACGAGATGTCCAATAGAAACATGTTGTTGTGCTCTAGAAAATCTCTTCACGAACAACTGTTCTAACTCGGTGAATGTCTTCAATGATCCATTGGGTAGCTCGGTATACCGATAAAATGATGTCCCTGATAGGCTACTGACAAACTATCAGAAGATTAAAGCTTCATTACCTTCGGTGTTTCCCCAACTGGCTCAAAAATGAGCTACATGTTGTATGGGATTTCTAGTTCTGTTGAATGTCTTAAAATACGATGACATAAAACCTTTAGGGTAGGGCACATCATCGAACACCTCCGGGTAAGGTCTACCCTTTGAAATCAATGCACCACCCTTAGATTGGGCTAAGGCCTCCTGCACTTGTTGTTCAACCAATTGCTTTATATCTTTATCTGGTATTGTACTTGTTGGGGAATCCTTCTTTTGCTGATAATCCCTATTGGCAGAGGCAACTTCTCTCATTTCATCAGTGATATGAACTATCTCTACCTGGTTGACTTATGGAGAAGCTAAATTTGTGATTGGGATTGTCCATGAATTGTAGCCATGGCAGCCATGACTGTAGCCATCTCATCCGTATTCTTTCCCATCTGACTAGTTTTCTCATCTCTTAGCTGAACAACTCTACACAAATCATCCACTACATTCCCTTCAATAATGAAACTGGGTATCGAGCGCAGATGTAGCATCTTTAGTCTTGATGAAATGGGTATCCATAAATTCTTAATTCCTTATCATCATCGATGGCTATTCCATGCTCTTTGGCTAACACAGAAATCTCAGCCCTGAGCTTTTTACCCTTTTCTTCAATTATTGCTTCTTGAACTATTTTGAGATCTGGAGGATTGTATTGAGCATCCTCCACTTATTCATCAAACTTGATGGCAATAACTACAATGATGTTTGATACTTCATACCCTTGCTTCATTCCACAATCTTGCCCTGCGCACTCATTGAACAGTATTGGTTCGGTTACCTTGGGTACCCATACCTTTTTCTTCAATAGTGATGTCTTGAGACAAGACGTCTCAACAGTTGCATCAGTGTGTTGGAGAGAGGCATGCTCCCCATGGTGCAGACTAAGTATAATACCGGGTGACTTGTTTATTTGCTCCTTCTTCTTGTCACTCTTATGAGCAACTACTGGTGTTATCCTCAGACCCAGACGCGACTTTACCGGTTGACATTCTGCAAACCTTGGAGTAGCGGTGGTGACAAAATAAGTGGTGACAATGTTAGTATCAACTCGACTACTCAAGCAGAATTTGACGGAATGAGAGATGGCAAAACTTCGGTTGATCTTTGAGACTATCGGACAGCTCTGACATCTTTCAAAATTTTTTTCTTCATTCAAGGAGATATCATGCATCCCAATAGCTTAAGTATTTTGACAACCGAACATCCCTCTTTAATGGCCAACCTCTGGAATACTATATGAACTTTAGTGATAGGAGTGAGTTTTTCCTTCTCCTCATCATGACCTTGAAGTAATGGCATGGTAGAGACAATCTTCTGAATACTTTCATACCCATTAGTGTCCATTAATGGGTGAAACCTACTCCCTCACAGAAGTGGAGAGGCCTCAAGTAATACAAATTCCTCGTGATGAGGAATCTCATCAATATATATTTTTTCAGGAATTTTGCCTTAACACCTTCTAAATACTTCGAGTGTGATTTCTTCTTTAAGATCTGTTCAATGACACAAATTTCAAGTTAGATCTGATTTCAAATACCGATGGTGGGATATTAAATCCTTCGGTTGTATCTTCCATGATCTTAACTCCATTCCTTTAGCATAAAAGGGAACATCTGACTTAATAGATGTCGGGGTAGCAAAATTTTTCACCTTCTTCCAGGAAGGGAAATTTTGAGGACAGTTCAGGTTGAAATCCACAGACGGCTCCTGTACTTATGGAGCGACAACTTTCAGAATGGCAAACAAGGCTTTTCCAAGAATAACTTCAAGTTCTTCAAATCCAGTTCCAAATTTGATGATGAGAGTGACATTGCAAGCATCGCGGCTAGTTGGCAGGTTGTAGGAGAAAGTGAAAGTCGGGAATGCGATTGCAGCGGCTTTAAAAAGGAAGCTTTGGGTTAGTTATTTGACCAATACCTTGTAATCCTAGCGTGAATACTAAAAATTAACAAAGGCTAATCTGTATACTGGGCAAGTCTTTATTAAATTTTAATTTGATTTTAAAGAAGGATTTAATTCATTAAATAAGGAAATTTAAAGAGCAAGCACAACATGACACAATTTGATTTAATTTGCAATGTAGCAAACCAAACCCCAAAAACACGAGAAGAAATGTAAAGTCTAAGACCCAGTGCAGGACCAACTTCACAATGTATAATGCCCAGGCGGAACTAGTCCACCAAAACACCTATTGGGGGTCTGACCTCTTGAAAAGACAAAAAGTTCTAATGAACTTCTGAACCTCTCCGTTCAAAGGTGATTGAACAGACGGTCCTGAAGTCCAAAAGAGTTGACCGTAATTACCCAAGAATTAAATAGGTGAAGCATGGCAATGGAAGAAGGGTAATCTGGTCTATAAGTGACATGGCACATTACCGATGATCAAGAAAAGATTCCTTGAATTAAATGGAGAGAGAAACTAGTCCTCAGCGGAGTCGCCAGAAGCTATCGGTTGTCGGAATGGATATCCCGACACCCGATTTAATTTAATTTATATATATAATTTTGAAAATACAAGATCTTACCGATCTCATATCCTCAGTAGTTTAAATAAACGAGACTAATACTGCAAGTAATGCATCTATCCCAAAGGGTAGATACACTACTTTCTGGTGAGACTCGATTAAATAAACTAAAAAAATTATGACATCTGTTTTAGTCTGCAAAAAACTAATTTTTATGTTGACTGACAAGTTTCCTTATTTAATACGAAGAATTGAATAGGGTTTATACTAAGCTAGGCTCTTTAAAGTTTCCTATAAGGGCAAACCCCTATATTTAATTACATCTTAGATAACCAAAGTCACCTAAGAAAACTTTCACTAAAAATCAGGGGATATTGTCTTCAATATTTTTAAAGGATAGGACTTTTCAAAAGATCAGACAAAGAGGTGTGAAATGGGAATGGCTCAAATTTGGAACATTTTTTTCTTGGGCAAAACCTCAGTGACTTCCCAAGCTATCCTATGGTTTGGCTTCATTTTTGGAGATAATTATTTAAATTTTTCATCTTGTCAATTTTGTTAATTATGGCTTACATTTATGTGAAATGATCCCACAAAATTAGTTCTAAGCTCCTCGGCAAAGTAGCAGTTCTAAGGTCTAAGGTTTATAGGTTTAAATAACAAGTTAAAGTTTAATCATTATGGGGGGGATAAAGTTGATTAAAGCGACAATAATTAGGATCCCACGGTTCCCTCGTTCGGGTCTCACTTTTATCTTTTGAATTTACTTAGCTTAAACTAGTTGTGAAACCCATTTAAACCGGTGAGATCTAGTTAGCAACTGTGGGCCCCCTTCTCCGAGGGACTCCCATAAATTCAAAAGGACGTTTTATTTTTAGTGACATTTCAAATGATTTATGGTTACCTTTAAAACAATTTATTTTATTATTTTTCTAAAATATTGTTTAATTTTTTGAAAATGGTTTGGATTTTTTTTTTTTGCAAGTAAAGTAGAGTGCACACCCAAGTAGTTATAATAATTTTTCAATAAAAGTAAATTGCAGGAGATAAAATTTCAGAAATTAAATAACTCTGTAAAAGCGTACCTATCATCTTCTCGACATTCCAGCAGAAAGATTAGCTTTTGTAACATGTATATAATTTTGCAAAAAGTAACAAAAATTGCAAGTGTAGATGATTGTGTATCTAACAGACTCCTAACTATAACTTATTGACTCCCAAAAGATCTTAGTGCATGATTTTAGAAGAAAATATAACAATTTCAATTTGTCCTTTAAAATGTCCAAGAGATTCCAAAGTGTTCGGGTAATGACCAAGAACTTCTTTAAAAATTTCTTGAAACATTTCAAGTTCATTTTGAACTATTTATATAGTTCCTTTAATCATTTAAGGTCAAGTTAAAAAGGAGTACTCTGCTACTTGGTGAAATTTGACATTATGATCATCCCAAAGGCAGGTTATTTAGTTGATCAGTTGATATTTCACTTAAGAGTTATGTAGGTGAATGCCCCTAAGGAAAGTTTAAGTCATTAAGGATTTTGTACCCACCACCAAAGTTAGGCTCGTAGTGTTCATAAGTGTTTATCATTAATCATATTGTATTTTCTAAATCCCATAAAATAAGTTTAAATATCAAGCTTAGATCACTACCAAGCCCTTAACAATCTCAATGAGATAAAATGATCATTAATAAAAATTCTCTCTAAGTGGTGTGTACCCTTCATGATCTTTAATAAAAATTCTCTCTAAGTGGTGTGTACCCTTCTTAAAAGAACATATCATTATATCCAATTGTGGGTTTAAAAATAAGTGAACCATCATCTTCCTAGCCTAAGCCCATCAATTCAGAATCATTTGATTTTTGATTAACATCTAAATCATGATAATTTAGAAAACTATAATTTTTCTCTTATCAAGAAGAGGTGGCAAATTGGCTTCTACTTTTTAACCCATTGTGTTTCAATCCTCCGGGAGTATTCATTGAGATCAAAATTACTCATTTTCCCTTTGATTAATCCTAAAATTTGATTAAGGTGCCAAAGTTTAAAAAATGGCCATCTTGCCCTTGAGGGCTTCCATTCCATAACTCATTAGGCATAATTCAAATAACCTTGAAAATTTTAGAATACGCTGTCCATGGGGAACCTAAAACATCAGAGGAGAAAATGTGGGATTTGAAATTTTATTTTAATTTAAATAATTATCATAAAAAATAAGATTTTAAACACTAACATATTTAACCAATCAAAATAATTTTTTCTTTGTTTATGGGAAAAATATTAGAGGTTCCCTTAGGTCAAAGAAACACTTAGACAAAATACCATGATTTTCCAAATTAAATTTTAAGTTAATTGTATAAATATTTGTTCATTTTTTAATGGTTTCATTAGATAGAAAATACGTTTTAATTATCAAAAATTATTTTTATATTTTTATTAACCCTCCCTGAGTCTACAGAACTTAGAGAAACAAATCTTATATTTTTATGCTTTTTAATTTATTTATTATAATTATTTTAATGAAAAATAAGAAAAATACATTTTATGCCTTTAAAAATTTATTTTTAACTTAAGAAAATTGGAAAAAAAATTTAATGAGCCTCAAGTGATCATGAAACCATTTGGAACAATTTCAAAAACACTTGTATTTTTGGAAATTTTAATTATTTTTAATTTAAAATATGGCTAAAAATGAAGTATTTTCTAAAAAAATATTTTTTTTTCCTAAGTGTTCCTAACCATAAGGAACTCAGAAAATCACTTTTCACAATTTTTCTAAGTGTATTTAATTTAATATAATTATTTTTTGTATAAAAATATAATATTTCTCATAAAATCAACTTTAATGCTTTCTCAATCAAACATATTTTAAAGTTTTACATTGAGTCAACATAATTTTTACACACAATGTGGAAATCATTTCATTAATTTTTTATTAAAATTTAATTTAAATAAATTAATACAAGTTAAATACATTTAATTAACTATAGAATATGCAAAATTATTGTGACCATCATGATATTTTCCTAGGCTTCTGTGAACACAAAGAACTTACTAAAGTTTATCCCATAATTATTCAAATGATATTTTAATTTCTATAATTAATTTAATCCAAAATAGCCATTCATGCTTGAAAATTAGAGTTAAAAGCACATAGATGCTCTCTAACCTTGGGAAAATCATAGAATGTCCCCTATGTCATGAGGAACAGACCCTAAAAATTTCAAGCAATGATGAGAAACATTGAATCATAATGAAGTAAAATACCACAGATGATATTTAATTAATTAAAAATTAAATGGTCAAAAATAATTTTTATATTTGATCCACATTATTCTCCTGTGTTCACTGAGTAAGAGGGAATTTTTATTTCTTTTTATGAATTTTTTTGTGAAAAGATATGGATTTTTAAAGTTTTGATATTTAATTAATTCAATAAATCCCTATTTTTCAATAAATCCCTATTTTTCTATTATTTAAACCACGCTACGCCACTCAATCCTCGGCATCTCCAAAGCCTCCATGCAGCGTCTTCTAGTTTGGTGCACTGTTTGAGTTAGCACTCACTCGGCCCACTGTTCATGCACCAAAAGCTCATTCGTCGTGATTTTGTCCCTTCATCCAATACACATGCGATCGAACGGCTCTCTGTTATCATCCCCGATGGCCAGAGACCATGAACTACAGGACTTCTAGACCTAAGATCTTGCTTGATACTCAACCATATCACATGGGGTTTGTTCCTACACTTTCATCTACTTAAAATGAACTCATCCATATAATTACAATGCTATGAAATTAAACTTGACTTCGTAGTTGAGCTCAAGATTAGGGTTAATAGCCTATACCTTTGTCTGAATGGGGAGGCCTCAATCAAATGCTTGTGGAAGCTTCAGAGGAGTCCCAAAAACCTCCTGGATGTGTTGGTTTCCTCTGGTGTAAGCTCTAGTGTAAGTTCAATGAAATGGGGTGTGTCTTTAGTCTAGGAGTGGTTTAGAGAGCTCAACAAGGGTATTTTGATGGGGAACTTCCTCTCTTACTCTTAGGAAGCTTAAGAGTAATTCAATTTGAATTTTGGGGGATTTTGGAGGATGGCCAAAATTTGTCCTATTTTTTAGCTCAAAAATTGAGGTCCGACAGTGGGGGAAATGGCTAGGAGATGGTTGTAATGAGCTTAAGAAGTTTTGGAGGAGGTCTGGGAACAATTTGGTAGAGTTTCCCTATAAAAGTTGGTTGACTCCTATTTTGGCCATGAAGGAGGTGGTTTAAATAAAGGGGGAATGAGTGGAGCTTATGCCTTCAAATCAGGTACAATGTGGAGCTGAGGTGGAGGGCTGCAAAGTGCTACAGGACAATCAGGGTTGGACAGCTTGGATGGATGCATTGTATTTTGATTTGAGGGGGATGGCTCTCAATTTTTGGGTTTTCCAGCCACCATGCCTGTCGGTCATGGTAGAGTAGGTGGTTGTTGACCTCACTTTTGGTTGAGGTCTAGAAAATGATAGTTAACCACTAATAGTTATTGATGATGGCAAAAATAACTTGGTTTAGGCCCAAAATGGAAAGAAATACCCTTAAGTAAAGGGACCATTGGTCCATAGCTCATGTAAGGTGGGCTAGGTGAATCTAGCATGGTCATTAGAGTCCAAATGGTGGTTGTAGTGGCTTTCGTTTGACCAATTTTGGCTTGGCTTGGCTTGGTCAACTTTGAAGCATGGGTTCAATTTTGGGCATTTTTGCTTGAAATTGAGTTTAAATTGGGCTAGCCAAGACATTGAACTCAATGATTGATCAATATGAGGTGGATGATTGTCACAAGGAGTTAAGAAAAGATTTGGTGTGATTTTGAATTGATTTGGAGGGTCAATTTGGTGAAATTTGGACAATTTTGGGGATGTTGTGTTAGACTTGGGTTTGAGTTGGGCTAGAGTTTTTCTATGGCCCAATTGATGGTTCAATTTGACATTGTTGATTTTCATGAAGAGTTTTGGATAGAAATTGAGTGGAAATTTTTGGGTTATGGGGTTCAATTTGGTTGAATTTGGGGACATGGTCAATTTGGGGCAAAATTGATGATTTTGGTCCAAGTTGATTTTGAGTGAAATTGCAGCTTGAAAAAAGCCTAATTAAAATTTCAATTTGATATGTGGAAATGTTTTGAAGAGTTTATGATTCAAAAATGATGCAATTGGGTATATTTGGTTTTTCAATAGAGTGAGATTTTTGTGTTTGGTCAAATTGGGGCTTTTTGATTTGGGTTGAAATTGGATTCAAATGCACTTAGTTGGGCTTGGGTTTGGTTTCAATTAATCTTGAACCACTCAGTTGGGCTTGGGTTTGGTTTCAATTAATCTTGAACATGATGAATTTGAGTTTAAAATTGAAATTGGAGAATATTGGGATCAAATTGGTGGACTTTGAGGGTGAATTGAGGTAATTGGGCCTTTAAAGGCAATTTGGGGCTTTTGGTCAAAATAAGTCAAATTGGTCAAATTGAGCTCAATGAAGTGATTCAAATTAATTTTGGGGACATTTGAAATAATTTTGAAGGTTTTGGGACAATTAGAGTCACGAGCGGTGTTTTGGTAATTTTGGCAAAATAAGGGGTATTTTGGTAATTTCAAAAATTTTACAGGTGTTTTGGACAATTTGGGTGGATTCAGATGGTTTGAAATGATTTTTGACCAAATTTAGGTATTTTGGGTAATTCTGGTCAATTGTGGGGTTTCAAGGGTAGTTTGGTAATTTGGGTAGATTTGAGGGCAAAAGGCTAAGTTAGGTATTTTGGTAAAATTTGGGTGTCAATCACCCTACTTAAGCCATGGGCCAAAAGAATTTCCTATTTCGGGTCCTCCATGTACTGGTCTTAGCTAAACCCTAGCCTAGGGCTAGTGGGTCTAGGGGACCATCTACATGAGTCTCTCAAAGGGCTAGAGGACCAAAGTTAAATAAGTTTAGGCTTAGAGTAGTGAGTGAAAGTGTAATGTGCAAGTGTGTGTGCGAGACCAACCAAGACCACACCACCAAAGGGTTATCCCTAAGGCAAAGTAGTCTTGTGGGGACTCCCTTTGACCCACCTACTAAGTGCTAGAGGTTAGGACCAATATGTGGAACTTCAAGCTATGCAAAGAAGAGTTTAGAGTTTCTAATGGTGAGGGTTTCTTTTATAGTCCTCTAAGAATAGTCAACAGGAAAGTCCTATTGTTAGACCCTAGGCTACTAAAGAAGAAAGAGTAGACCTCAACCAAAAGTGGGGTCAACAATCAGAGAGACTTCTACTTATAACTTCATCTTCTTTCAGTCCTGAAGAAAGGGAGATAAGTTTTATGAGTTTTATTATGGGGATTGTATTATTCTACTTTTAAGACTTATGTACTTTCATTTCTCTTTCAATCAATTAAGTTTATTGTTTCAAGCATGAGTAGTGAGTAATACTCTATTTCTCTCTTGGGATGGAGAAGTAAGATTGATGGATGTAAAAGTTTTTGTGTGGCTTCAAGTGTATATTTTTTTTGTGATGATTAGCTTATTAAACTTCTTTTGCAAATTATTTCTATCATTTGATTTATTAAAATCTATTGTGAATTGTGAGTCTTGAAAAAGATCATAATAGAATCAACTAAGTTAACAACATTAGCCTAAGGTAATAGGGATAGATGCTTTAGGGTAAGGCAAACTTATTAGGAGAACGTTAGGATTGAGATAGTAATTAGATTTATGGAAGTAACTCTAATTTCTAGCCTAACTTCTTTATATTACCAGAAAGATGTAAAGAAGAGTTGGGCCCTTATTTGTCACCTTGATTTTCTTTAAATTACATTCACACTCAAATATCTTATTTGAACCATTTCACAAGAGAAATTTTAAGTACTTGAAAAACCTTTCACCTTATTTGTTGTTAAGTTTAGAATTATTTTAGAGGAATTCATTAAATGCATATTTTATTCTACGATTGATATCTATAGTTTGACACTCTTTTGGGAACGAAAATCTGACTCCAATCTTGGTGCTAATGTACGCCATGTATACTTGCATGAGCAACCCGTGCTTTGTAGCACTTTGTGTTTGTCAAGTTTTTTGTGGCGTTGCCATGAAATGATGGCAAAATTGGTTTAGGAAAATTTTTTGTTGAACTTTTAGGTCATAGACTTAAAAACTGTAGTGTTCACTATTTCTTGTTTCCAAATTTTCTATTATAACTTGTAAAATTCAAAAACATTTTATTTTCAATTCATTTTCTTGTGCACTTGCTTAAATTCTTTTTTTGATTCCTACATAAAGCCTTTTTTAGTTTTTCTTGATTTAGTAATTTTTTTTTTGCTTTTGTTATTTTTGTTTGAATTGTATGTTATTCTCTTCAGTATAAGGGTACTGACTAGTTAAACCTAGTTATTGTATGCATAGTTCAGGACCTTCAGGACTTGAAGCTTATGAACCAAAGTTTGAGATGACCATTAAAAAAATAAAAAAAAAACTTAAAAAGATTATAACAAACTTTAGGAGATATGGCTAACACATCATAAAAGAATATAAATGACCATAATTAAAATAACATGCCTCGACCCTTAACATACTATTCCAATACTATGGTAGATAAAATCTATCTTAGTATCCACACCTCTACTATAGAAACAAACACCTTTGAACTAAAGTCTACTCACATCCAAATGGTGCACAATAATCAGTTTGTGGGGGACACCTTCATAAGACCCTATTCATTTTTTAGCGAGCTTTTAAGAACCTTATGTTGCATTTCACATTAATGATGTCTCCAATGATACAGTGAGGCTAAGTCTTTTCCCTTGCCCCTTGAGGGATAAAGCCAAAATATGGCTAAATTCCTTAGCTTGTTCATAAAATTGTGTCATGCATTGACCTGGCCCAAAAATTCTTAACAAAGTATTTTCTACTTTTGAAATTACAAAATGTAGGAATGATATTAACTCTTGTTGCCAGCATGAAGGTGAATCTATTCAAGAAACTCCTTAGGAAGTTTCCTCACCATGTTTTAGCAAACTAGTTAATTCAACTTTTCTGCAATGGGTTGGTAGGTTCTCTTAGGTAAATTTTACATGCTACAAGTAGTGTTTGTCTCGAATTGAAACATTTATATGAGGCCTACACTTTGATTGAGGAGATGGCCACAAATAATTGTTAATGGCCTTCTGATTAGGTTAATTTTAGGAATGTAGCCAGCTTTCATGAAACAGATGTTCTTCTCATTTTGACTTTTCAAGTTGTGGCTATCTAAAGGAAGCTTGATCAGTTATGGTTATATTAGCCACAAGGATCACAGTAATAGAGGATAATTCACGTTGATTTTTTATGAATCTTATTGCTTTGCCTCTTGAGACCTTCAATGCCATTAACAAAAGGTTTAATAAAATTATTGAAATATCCATAATCCTGAGTGGATGAATCATCCCAATTTTAATTGGAAAAATAACAGTCAAGGGAGGGGAAATCAACAGTGAAGGAATAAGAAAAACAAATTCATTGGGGAATTGGAGTAATCAGGATAGTACCAATTCAAGTCCTCATTACCAGCATGGTTTCAACCAAAATCAACAGTTTAAAATAAAGATAGTTTCTTAGAGGAAGTGGTTTATTGATAGAGAATCAACTGCTGAGTCAAGCTACATCCATGTGAAACATTGAAAATGAGTTGGGTCAAATAAGAAATTCAATTTGCAACAGACTGCAAGGAACTCTTCCTTGTAACACCATGGTTAATCTTAAGGAGAAGAGTAGCAAAAATGTAAATGATATTAAGTTGATAAGTAAATGAGAGTTGTAGAAAGTGAGTATGAATAAACTTAACTTGGTAGAAGCGAAACCTGAGCTTGAAAGATCAATAGAAGACTCTTTTATAGAATTAGATAGACAAACCACACCTTATAGAAAGGACATAAAATGTCCACCTCCATCTTTTTCAGAGACTTAAAAATCACAAATTAAATCAACAATTTTTTATTTGTAAAAGTATTTATGAATTTTACCATCAATATCCCTTATACTAAAGATTTATAGCAGATGCCTAGCTATGTGATGTTTATGAATGCTAACCTAAATATACAAAGAAAGCTAGAAGATTTTAAGACTATAGCATTTAGTGAGGACTATAATTCTATCACAGAGAAAAGCTCCCTCAAAAACATAAGGAACCTGGTAGTTTCATCATTCCCAGAGTGAAATTCTTAGGGAAGGCCTTATGTGACTTAGGTGCCAGTATTAACGTCATCTCATTTTTTATCTTTAAGAGTTTAGGATTAGGAGAAGTCCGACCTATCACTATAACCCTTCAGCTTGTTGACCAATTTCTTGCTTTTCTTAGGGGGTTTATGAAGGATGCTCTAGGTAAGGTGGATAGGTTTATCATCCTTGTGGATTTACTATTCTAGATATGGAAGAGGATAAGAAGATAAACATCATCTTAGGAAGGTCTTTCTTGAACATTGGTAAGGCAATGATTAAAGTACATAAGGGGGGTTGGCTGAGAGGGTAAATGACCAGGAGGTAACTTTTAATATTTTAAAATTTATGAAATTCCTTTATAAATCAAAAGAGGATTCCTATTTTAGTTTGGATTTAATGGACCAACTTAGTAGAAGCCAATTTTAAGAGATGTGTGAAGTTGATCCAATGGAGTAAAGCTTCATTGAGGATGATAATCATGACCCTAATATAGTATTAGCACTACATGTAGAGGATAGTTTAAGGATTTACAGGGAAGGTTTTGAGATGTTATACACCACTAGAAGTTATATACATTTAGTGCATCTGTAGAAGAACTGCCGAAATTATAGACGAAAATATTTCCTAAATATGTGAAGTATGTTTTCTTAGTGGAGTCATCTACTTTGACTATTATCTTATCCCTAGAACTTGATAGTTTACAAGAGGAGAAATTGATGATATTAAGAGCTTTAAGAAAGCTTTTGAATAGTAATGCCCACTTCAAGGTGCACTCACACTATGATAGCTTACACAAGTGAATGTGTCGTATCAATAATATCAAATTTTTTAGTCCATAATGTCGATCCTACAAAAAATAAGGGAATTAGACATAAGAACAATTATAGTCTACTAGTTTAGTTCCTAGCCTAAAATTTAGATTAGGTTCAACTTTTACAAACTAATTCTGCTATATCAAAAAAAATTTAAAGTTTAAATCCTAATGAAATCCAACCTAACTTAGATATTGTATTGATGAATATTAGGTCATAAAGTTACCCTCCCTTATAATGATATACATGGAATATAAGAAATGTAAACTGTTAGCTGTAAATTTTGCAAGTGATAAAAATGAGCAAGTCTCTTTTTTACCCTCTTTAGAGTGTATAAAGAAGATTGGTTCAATTGAACATAATTCCTTAAATCCCATTTTGAATCCATCAAATAATATTTCTCAAGCTTTTGCATCTCCCTATGAAGTATATCAACCAAGAGTCCACAGTTGCACATGACTAACCTAGTTGATTCTACCATAGCTTTCCCAATTTCTTATGGTTCACAATAAATTTTAAAAGTTCACTTGGCCAGAATGAGAAGTAAACAAAGATATGAAGGTTAATCATCACAGTTATTAATAAAGAAAATAAATTTTAGAACATTTTGCAATCCTTTAAATCCTACTTAATCATAATGATGGAAGGTAAAGAGTAATACCCATGAAAATATGAAGAACATATCACAAAGCTTCAATTAAAAACAAGAGAATTCCGGAATGATATGTTTAATTAGATACAACAAATGAAATACACAATCTTTTATATTCCTCTCATTTACAACAACTTGAAGATGTTCCAAAAAATTCTTCCCTAACAGCTGCTCCTGAAGTCTATCCCCAAATCTATAAGAAGAAGAAGAAGAAACATAACTCTATAGCACACAAAACCTTCTCCTTACCTTTCCACTCAACTCTCCCTAAATTACTCAATTTAACCCTCACTTTCAACAATTTTAAGTCTTAGCAACATTAATCCATCAACAACCCTAAAACCTCCATTTTATAAACTCATGTACAACAACACAAAAACCCCCCATGACCCCCTTGACAACTGCCCATAATTCCACATGTCAGGCTATTTGAACTGTTAAAACCACTCTAAGAAATTGTTGGTACCTAAGTGCTGAGCCCTTAGGAACCACGACGCCAGTCTCTCGATTTGTTGAGGAAGTCAAGGGTGTCTGGTCGCCCAAGAGTGCAATGTCTATGTACTAGTGTCTCGAGTGTCAGGGTTGCGACGAGGGCCTAGTCTCTAGTCTCTTTCAATTATAAATTCTCTTGAATTTTTTTCTTTCAATTTAATATATATATATATATTTTTTTTGAAAAATAATATTTTTATTTTAAAAAAAGAGATTACCTAGATCCTTTTTTGAAAAATTATATTTTTATTTTAAAAAAAGAGATTACCTAGATCCCATTCATTTAATAGTTTAGATAAACGAGCACAATGCCACAAGCGATGCATCTATGTCGAGGAATAGACACATTACTTTATAGTGAGGATTGACTAAATAAACTAATGAAATTATGACATTCATTTGGTCTATGAAACCTTTTATGTTAACCAACAAATTACTCTTTCTAATATAGAGATTAGATAGGGTGAATATTATATGGGTTCTAAAGTACCCTATAGTCAATTATATCTCAAATGACCGAAGTCACCTAAGAAGACTCGATTTAGACCAGGGGCAATTATCTCAAAAAATTTGAAAGTTTAAAATTTCAAGGTCAGACATGGAAAATCAAATAGGGAATGGATGAAAAAAGAAACAGTTTTTTTGGATTCCCAATGAAAGAAGAGTAGGGGATGTTACAAATCTTAAAGAGAACATCGTTGCTTTTCAAACTATCCTACTATGTGGCTTCAATTTTGAAAAAAATATTTACTTTGATGTTTCATCCTATCAATTATTATTATTATTAATAGTTACATGATATCGATCATGCAAATAGCCTTGAAGAATATGTTGTTGTACCGAATGACAACCTCAGAGCCTAAAGCGAGTTAGAGCTTAGATTTCACAACATGGTTGTGCAAAGGCTTAAAAAAATAAATGAAGATTTACATCGTGCTAGGAGAGCTTCCTCAAAGTCCTATGACCTAATGTTTAATTATAGGAGAAGCTTAATTGATTTAGATCTATTTTGTTATTGTAGATCGTCGTCTTTCATCTGCTTCAGCTTGCTTAAAGCTCCTCGTTGATAGATGCTCTAGGTTTAGTATTTAATGTCTTATATATTGGTTATTATTCTTATTAGTCAAATTAATTAAAGGGTATGTGTTTATGTGTTATAAAGATCCACCCTAGCTAAAACGACTATTGTTCTTTATCCTGAAGGCCTTGCAATTAATTTAAAGCATGCACAAGAAAGATATGCTACAAGAAAGAGCAATAAGAGAAGTGTTGTAAAAGGAACTATAAATATAAATATAACATAAACATGCATAACTGATCCTCTGCTACTACTGCAAAAGTGGTTATTAACATAATATTAGCAGGATAATATTCACAAACTTTAAGTAAAGTGGAAGGAAATTACAAGTGTTTAAAACTATATGGTACATATAGAAGATCGAGACTTGTGTAAGAATTTAGTAAAGGTGGAGTTTCAGAGCTCGGTTGTGTGCTTCCAACCTTGGACAGAATATGCCAACCTAACAATCTAAAAAGGGAAAGTTCTAGTCTAATCCAAATGATTAACAGGTAGACTTTCATAACATTGCATTTAAAATTCTTTTACTTTTTCATGTACGTAAAGTTTTTGTTCAGTAGTCAAAAGTAGTGATATTTTAAGAAAATATATTTTTGGTTATATTTAAATATCTTTTAGAAAATTTAGATTGTCCATGAGTTAATCATCTTGATCGGACTAAACTACGGACAACCTAAAAATTTAAGGAAAAATTTTTTACCTAGGGTTGGTGAATAGTATTGTCGGTCATATCACCTCTCTGAAGGTAATCGGGGGGTAGGAGAAACTATTCTTATATCCCACTTTAAGCACACATAAGCAATTTCATCATCACCCTTACCACCTGAAACTCAGACTTACATCAATATGATGATCCATATGTGGCCATACCAAGTATCCTTAGTTGCTCACAATGGTTTAAACACTTTATTCGATGAACAAACCCTTGAGCATTGGGTTATTAATATAAGATAAGTAGTTTCGGAGTATTTTCTATTAATTTGTAAATTATCGGGTCCCGAGGCATAAATTGGCAAGTCCTCGGGAATTTTATGTTAGTTTAGTTGTTGTATTTTAAAGATGATTTTCTTCAACAAATCATAGCAGACACAGATGTCCTCTAAAATATCCAGAATATTTCAAGGATATCTAGAGAGTAACTTTAAACAATTTTGAAATCTCCTAGATCATTTTAACTTCATTTGACCTTGCTAGATGATAATGACTTTTTATATGATTAAAATACAAGATGAATATGGACATAATAAATATTCAATAATTGTAAAGTCACACTTATCAATGCAAGTATATGTATCGCTCAAGTATTATAGGGCTCTAATGGAGGCCTAGATATCGATCCCACAGGGAGTGGTTAGAATTGCGGGAAAAGCAATACTTTAATTTAATCACAACAACGAAGTTCAATTTGCTTATCTGTCATTAATAGGCAATTCAAATTAATAGATAATTTTAATAACTATTAAAAAACTAATGATAGTAAGGAGGGTTTAATTGTGATATTCAATATATAAGAAAGCATCCTTCTCCTTGTCAAGAAATTATAGTGAATGAATAGAGTGAATTAGTTCAATTTAGATTGTGCCAAATAGGAGCATACCTATTCTTTAGCCTTCGGTCCATGCATAACAAACATTGACTAATCCTACGCTTGTTTACTGAATCTGTGACTAGGATGGAAAGATACCGGCTCCCACTTCGGAGCTCCCACGTTCCCTTCACCTGAGGGCTAACATCTACACTTCAGCACCCAAACGATAGGACCGAATTAGGGATTTTAGTCTGTCTCTCTAAAATCTCCAATTCTACGCCTGATAATATTATTTCCCTATTTATTTGCACCCAACTTCCAAGGGCTTTGACCTCCCTGAATCTTGGATGTAATCTTCACTTTAGTTGTTAAACTCAACATATTTTAACAAATCAATTGGCCAGATTGAAA
>NW_018220213.1:144176-144856 GCF_001263595.1 Phalaenopsis equestris
TGAAAAGATCATCACAATTTCTTAAATATTTTCATGGCTTCACCAATTTAAATCACCATTTCACAAATCTTGAGACAAGGAGAAAGACAGAGAAAACTACTCAGATCTCATGGGGGAAACACAACAAAACTCAGAATTCATATAAAAAATCAAAGTCATACAAACTACAACAAGTAAATAACTTATTTATAATTTCTCCCCAAAAATACTTCTCAAAGTTCCTTTGAATCTCCTCCTTTCTTTACAGCACACAGAATTCCTCTTCAAAGTAGCGAGGAGGAAGAAATCTCTAACTTTCTCTCCACTCTTACAATCTCTCGAAGCATTCCTCACAATTGTTACACTTTATTGGAAATTATATACACTAATGGAACCTCTCTAACCTCCAAGGCCTCTAGACTCTCTCAATTTTTGCCAAAAATGTTCTTTTAAATTTGAGGATGAGCTTTCCCAAGAGTTGCCTAAGCATCTCTCGAAGTTCCTTTGAATCTCCTCCTTTCTTTACAGCACACAGAATTCATCTTCAAAGTAGCGAGGAGGAAGAAATCTCTAACTTTCCCTCCACTCTTACAATCTCTCGAAGCATTCCTCACAATTGTTACACTCTATTGGAAATTATATACACTAATGGAACCTCTCTAACCTCCAAGGCCTCTAGACTCTCTCAATTTTTGGCCAAA
>NW_018220213.1:145064-145450 GCF_001263595.1 Phalaenopsis equestris
GTTCAAATCTCCATATTTTGGTCCTTTTTGCTCCAAATTCGCTCCTTTTTGCATCTTTTTGCTCCAATGACCCTAATTCATCATTCCTGCAACAAAACATCAAAAATACCTTTCTTTAAAGTGCAATAACATCAAAAATAGTATAAAATAGGTATGAAAATCTCAAAATATTTTCCTTTGGTCAAAATCCCCCAAACTTAACTATTACTTGTCCTCAAGTAATTTTGGTACTACATAAAAGTTATGATCTACTGCATGAAAGTTTTAATTCAGAAATACTATAATTTTGGTTTAAAGAAATATCATAGTGAGATTTTCAGAAAAAATTCAAGTAATTGAATTAAATCTGTAGCCACAAGATTATCTAGTCATCAAATTTAAGAGTT
>NW_018220213.1:146301-148067 GCF_001263595.1 Phalaenopsis equestris
CACAATACTAAACAATTAAAACTAAAATGTGAAACGAAAATCACATTACAATCCACAATTCTACTTAATATCTATTGAACTACACGTGCACATTTAGCTATAACACTAACTTTATAACAAGAATCCAAGTGCACAACACAAAATAAAAATGAAAGTCCAAATACATAAACATTCATTTCTATTACAAAATATTACATAAAATAAAAATACAAACATAAGTACTTCAATTTCATTCAATATCAAAATCCCAAGCTATATCTTCATCATCTTGATCAGCAGCTAGATTGGGTTGATACTGAGTATATCAAAGGCACTCAAGAAATGTAACATCAAGCTCACCTCTGTAGTGTCGGGCCTGAGCTTCATAATAGGCTACCTCACAATTTGAATGCCTCTGCCGTAAAGGTACTCGCTATTGTAATCGTGTCGACGTTCTAAACCCCCAATCCTTTCACTTTTCAAGTCTATGCTCTTCCGCTGTAAGGTCAACTCATTCATCAAATCAGAGAGGTTAGGGGAACTTAGGAGAGGTTAGGGGAACTAGAAGGTGGAAGTTCATAACTTGTAGAGGGGACATCTCTACTAGTAGAAGTTTCTTGACTTCTACTCCCAGATCTCCATTTCTCATGGGATTCATAAGTCTTCAAATTAGCCTTACTAATGGGTTTCATAGGATAAACCCATTCTTCATCTCCACTTTCCACTCCAGAAAGTTTGCAAATTGTATAAATAAGTCTAGGATGACCTCCACTTGTCTCACTCCTCGCCGTAGTCAATATATTCTTAAGAATTATTCTCCCCACATTTATAGTTCTATTATTCTGAATACAGAAACTCAGAATAGCTCTATCTCTAGTTACCTCACTATGGTGATAGGTTGGTAACAGAGTAGAGGAAATGAAATAGTGCCACGCCTTAGAGGTGGCATTCAACATGGAAGCAAAAAAAAAATTTACCCGTTCTCGCTGATTTATCTTCCATGTTCTTTTCCCATCAATGAGAAAGTTGATCACATCATTGAGGGGGCCTTCCATTGTACTAAAGGATTCATAGTGGAAGCTACAATAGTCTGGGACTTCATAAAAAGTGTTGATGCGGGCTGCAGTAAACTCAACAGTAAATCCACGCACTTGAACAATTCTGTCATCAGAATAAATCACATTGGCATAGAACTCCTTCACAACATTTGCATCAGCTTTATTTGTGGTGTAACAAAAGTTTTCCCACCTCCGCTCGGAAATAACTCGTTTGATTTCTCTTCCCTGACTTTCAAAAACTCGATCTTGTATGCACTTCTTTCCATCAAACATGGAAGTAAATTTTGTTTGAGCCATTGTATTGACGAAGTGAGACTCGTCAAACTCAACTCTTCTCTTTTGACGTGGAGACATTTCAATCTAATAAAATTATAAAAAAATTCCAACAGTAAAATTCTAAAAATTACTTCAAATATGTGAATCATGGCTTCTAATAGTAATTCTAAGAGTTCAACATTAAGATCCATGAATTTCTTCCCAAATTTTTTTCACATTCTCAAATTTTTTGGATCTCCTCAATGTAGAAGAAATCCATGGTGAAAATCAAATATTTTTAGCTTGGAGTGAAGCTCTTACCTAAAGATGCTCAAATCCGGTGTCAAAAAGCCTTGAAATTGCCTCCCAATCCAAGATCTTTCAAACCCTAGGTTGAAAATGGCATTTTTAGGAGGAAGGGGATGATGAATAGTGGTGGTTGACTGGTCAAAATCACGGTTAAAGGTGTTTTTT
>NW_018220213.1:148110-150585 GCF_001263595.1 Phalaenopsis equestris
GACATCTTTTCAATCATTATAGATATAATTTTAAGTGACTAAATGATGTACTTAGCACATATAAACTTTCACAACACAAAACATCACATTTATATATAAATTCCAAGGGGTACAATATATGTTACATAACACTCCTAAGTTTGGTATTTTCTCAACCTCAATACATTAATTCAGCATCGCAATCCAAGACACAACACTCAAAACGCTAAAAACAAAACATCCTATGCTTAATCTGAACTATACAGAGATCTACAAGAATAATTCTAAAGAAAAGTACATATAAAGTTCAAATCAAAATACATAAATAGACAGATAGGTAGTAATATAAATCTACTAATTCTCAGACTCGGTACTCGATTCTCCTCTGAGATCACCCATTGATTGCACATGAATGAAGAGGTTGTAGAAGGGTCAGAATGGAAATTCTTTAGTAGAATCCTCTATCAATTTCATCCTCCTCATCAGTCATTTCAAGCTATCTTCTAAATGTCCAGAGTGCTCAAAATGTTCTTTCATCCTCCAGTCTAGATGATCGAAGAAATCGGAGATATTATTAATCGCATTCATGACATTTTGTACCTCCTTTTCCAATTTCTTGATTTAGCGCAGGATCACAAGAGACTTATGAGGGACTAAGGGTTGAACTGGCAGTGAATTCTGAGATGCTTGATCTACTATAATTGTCATGTCATTTTCATCTTCAAAAACTAGGAATCTCTCAATTGGATCCAAAGGCTTCCAAGGTAGCAGTACCTTTTCCCAATTTTTGTATGACACTTGTAACTAACTGCAAGTGAGAAAATTATGGAGGGGTGTCCAAGCTCATAAGTTGATCAGTGAACGATCAGTCCCAAAACAAACTTCACAATTATAGATCCAATGTCGATCGACAATCCCCTTTGGATGCAGTATTTCAAAATGGCACTTTCTTTAGAAACTTTTTCTTTAGAAACTTCTTTAGAAACTTTACTGATCTTCATTGTCGGTAACAGTTTCGCAGAAACGAAAAAGTACCAATATTTGGAAATGGGATTCAAAGGTGTTGTAGAAAAACTAACATAATGTTTTCTCTTGTTTCCCAGTCGTCATTTTCGTCCATTAAATATTGATAAATCTCATTCATCTGGTTTCTTGTTGGGATGAAATTTGAATAGTGGTAGACATGAACATTCTCTATCATATATAATTCATTGATCCGTGCAGGAGTGAAAGTGATCCATCTTCCTTGCACATAAACAACTCCTTGGTTGATTCCGTGTAAATTTGGATAGAATTTTTTCACCACAGGAACCACCACGGCAGCAGGAGCGTAGCACAGCAATTCGCACTATTGTTTCTTCAATATCTTTCGTGAAATTATTCAATCTGTGATTCACGAATCCTCATTCTTTGATTAATCTTTTCTTTGTCAGTAACTTGTTGAAGATTCGCTGCGCTTCAGCACTAATAAAATTTTGTTGATTGAAAAATCGCATTCTGGGATTATCAAGGGAATTAGACGCCATAAGAATGAAATTGGTGGAGTTTCATTTCATTTTGGAGGGAAAATATGAACTAGAAATCATATTTTTTAGTTTTAAAAGACAATTCCCGCCCAAAAACCACCAAAAACCTCCATTTGAACCCACATAATCGTCAATTCGCCGGTCTCGCCGTCGGTGGAGTCGATGATGCTGTCGGTGAGCCTCTGTATTAATTTGTTCTGGACTCTCGGGAAAACCAACCATCGGCGGCGTTGAGGGTGTTGTCGGCGCCCAAGGAAAAATTTGCACAGTTTCACTCTAATTCGAATGCGTTCTAATTTTTCTTCATGGATCCAATTTTAAAGATGTTTCAAGGGTAAATAAGAGTAGTAGAGCTTAATACTACCTCAAACTAATGATAATTTCAAATAAAAACTACTATAATCGCAATAAGAGTAAAGATAAGTATGGGTTTCCTCCCATAAAGTGCTTGGTTTAACGTCGTCAGCCCGACCTATTCAAGTGTCATTCAGGTTGACTGATCATTAAAATCTTTTTAAAATTTGGTCTTTTACCCTTTTTACCCTCATAATATGGTTTTAATCTGTTTCCAATTACTTTAAATCTATTTCTCATCTTCTGATCTTCAATTTCAACAGCTCCATAAATATAAACTTGAGTCATAGTAAATGGTCCTAACTAATGAGACTTCAATTTTCCAGGAAATAACTTCAGCCTAGTGTTGTAAAGAAAAACTTCTTATCGTGGTTCAAAGTTCTTTTGGTTAATCTTCTGATCATGCCATAATTTTAATTTTTCCTTATAAATTCAAGCGTTATCATAAAACTCATTTCTTAATTCTTCCAATTCATTTAATTATAACAATCTCTTCTCACCAGCATCTTTCAAATTATAATTGAAGTCTTTAATTGCCCAATATGCTTTATGCTCCAATTCTACTGGTAAGTGATAAGTCTTTCCAAAAATCAGTCTGTAAGGAGTCATTCCAATA
>NW_018220213.1:150798-151186 GCF_001263595.1 Phalaenopsis equestris
AGTGATAATCATTCTAGGCATTCCGTATATAGTGAAAATATTTTTCATTAAAAATCTTGAAACACTTTTAGCATCACAACGAGGCTTATGCTTCAATCCACTTAGAAACGTAGTCTACTGCAATTAATATATATAAGTTCCCAAATAGAGGAATAAATTGTCCCATAAAATCTAATCCTTAAATGTCAAAGATCTCAACTTCTAACATGAAATTCAGAAGTATTTCATTTCTTCTAGATATATTGCCTACTCGTTGACATCGATCACAAGTTTTTATGTATCTGTAAACATCTCTAAAGATGGTAGGCCAATAAAATCTAGCTTGTAAAATTTTATAAGCAGTTTTATCAATCCCAAAATGTCCTCCAAATTCAAAATCATGACATTT
>NW_018220213.1:151476-152071 GCF_001263595.1 Phalaenopsis equestris
ATCTTGACAAATGATCAGCAATTTGATTATCAGTTCCCTTTCTATCAATAACCACAAGATGAAATTCTTGCATCAAAAGTATCCATCTAATCAACCTTGGTTTAGCATCCTTCTTTTGCATCAGATATTCAATAACAAAGTGATCAATATGCACAACATATTTAGCTCTAATTAAATAAGATCTGAATTTATGTAAAGCATACACAATTACTAGTAACTTTTTTCAGTAACAATATAGTTAATATGTGCATCATTTAGAGTTTTACTAGCGTAGTATATAACTTTAGAAATCTTTTCTTACTGTTGTCCAAGAACAACTCCAATAACATATCACTAGCATCACACATCAGTTCAAATGGTGTCTCCAAGTTAGGTGAAACTATAATAGGGGCTGTGATTAATTTTTCCTTTAATAACTCAAAGTCCTTTATACAGCTTTCAGTAATTTCAAATTTCTTGTTCTTTTTTAAATGTTGGCATAGAGGTTTGGTAATTTTTGAAAAATCTTTAATAAAATGCCAGTAAAATCCAACATGTCCAAGAAAACTCCTAACCTCGAAAACTCCTATAGGAGGTGTTAGTTTAGATATAACTT
>NW_018220213.1:152469-152996 GCF_001263595.1 Phalaenopsis equestris
ATAAAAATATTTATGCCCAGCAAGTCTATCCACTATTTGATCTAAAAAGGGTAAAGGAAAGTGATCTTTCCTGGTGGCAGTGTTTAATTTTCTATAATTAATGCAAATACGCCACCAGTAACTTATCTGATAGATATTAATTCAGTATTTTCTTTTGTTTCAACAGTCACTCCTCCTTTCTTAGGAACACAATGAATGGACTTGCCTACACACTATTTGAAATAGGATATATAATTCCAGTGTCTAACCGTTTCAAAATTTCCTTCTTAATTACTTCTTTCATCATTAGATTTAATCTCCTTTGTGCGTACAGATTGAAGGACTGATTCCCTTAATATCAGCTATGGTCCAACTAAAAGCTTTCTTATATCTTTTTAATGTATCTAACAGTCTTTGCTCTTGCTGATCATTTAATTTTGAAGATATAATAACAGGTAATGTAGATGAGTCTCCTAAAAATACATACTTCAAGTGGCTAGGCAATACTTTCATCTCAAGTTCAGGTGGTTTTATAATGGATGGAAATA
>NW_018220213.1:154935-167995 GCF_001263595.1 Phalaenopsis equestris
GATTTTGGATAGATAAGTGAATTTCATCTGCTGTAGGATTTGCATAATCTCTTAGGGGTCTAGGTTGGTGTTCATTCTCTATTCCTTGATTGTTCAGGTTGTTTTCCATTGTATCAGAATTTCTAGGTTCTCTTCTTAATTTTCTAATCCTTCTAACAGTGCGTTCCAATTCCGAATCATAGGATATAAGATTTTCAGGTCCATATTTATGCATACAATTTTAAATCAGTACTCAGTAATATAAATAACTAAATATAAAAATAAGTTGCAATTCAAGTAAACCCTCCAAATCAATTCAAAATCCATCTAAATCTTTTCTAAAGTCTTTGTAATAGTCATCTATATCATCTTGATCATTCAAATTCGGCAACGACGCCAAAAACTTGATAGCAACTTTTTATATGCTTAAAACTTAAAATACAAGATAATTACAGATGTAATAAATATTCAATAATTGTAAAGTCACACTTATCAATGCAAGTATATGTATAGCTCAAGTAATATAGGGCTCTAATGGAGTCATGGATATTGATCCTACAGGGAGTGGTTAGAACTGCGGACTAAGATTTTAGAAAAGCAATACTTTAATCACAACAATGAAGTTCAATTTGTTTATCTATCACTAATAGGAAATTGAAATAAATTGATAATTTTAATAACTATTAAATAACTAAAGATACTAAGGAGTTTAATTATGATATTCAATATATTATGATATTCAATATATAAGAAAGCATCCTTCTCCTTGTCAAGAAATTATAGTGAATGGATAGAGTGAATTAGTTCAATTTAGATTGAGCTAAATATGAGCATACCTATTCTTTACCCTTTGGTCCAGGCATAAAGAACATTGAATAATCCTACACTTGTTTACTGAATCTGCAGCTAGTCTGGGAGGATACTGGCTCTCAACTTGGAATTCCCCTCACCTGAGGGCTAACATCTACACTTCAGCACCCAAACGATAGGACCAAATTGGGGATTTTAGTCTATCACTCTAAAATCTTCAATTCTACACCTGATAATATTATTTCCCTCTTTATTTGCACTCAACTTCCAAGGGCTTTGACCTCCTTGAATCTTTGATGTAATCTTCACTTTAGTTATAAAATTCAACATATTTTAACAAATCAATTGGCCAGATTGAAATTAAATTAAGATCGAAGTGAAAAGATCATCACAATTTCTTAAACATTTTCATGGCTTCGCCAATACAAATCACCATTTCACAAATCTCGAGACAAGGAGAAAGGAAAGACAGAAAACTACTCACATTTCATGGGGAAAACACAACAAAACTCGGAATTCATATATAAAATCAAAGTCATACAAACTACAACAAGTAAATAACTTATCTCTAATTTCTTCCTAAGAGTACTCCTTGAAGTTCCTTTGAATCTCTTCCTTTCCTTACAACACACAAAATTCCTCTTCAAAGTAGCAAGGAGGAAGAAATCTCTCACTTTCCCTCCACTCTTACAATCTTTCAAAGAATTCCTCACAATTGTTACACTCTATTGGAAATTCTATACACAAATGGAACCTCTCTAACCTCCAAGGCCTCTAGAATCTCTCAATTTTCGTCCAAAATGTTCTTTTAAAGTTGTGGATGACCTTTCCCAAGAGTTCCTTAAGCATCCCTTCAAAATTTGGCCTTATCCAAAGTTTGAGTAGGCATAACCGTCGATCTCACCGACCGTCGACCTCGCCGTGCCCTCGGCAGGCTTCTAAAGAATTTTGTCCTATAGTCTCGAGAAAAACTCATCGTCGGCAGGGTCGAGGGAGCCGTCGGCGGCCTAGTTCAATTCTCCACATTTTGGTCCTTTAAGCTCCAAATTCGCTCCTTTTTGCATCTTTTTGCTCCAACGACCCTAATTCATCATTCCTGCAACAAAACATCAAAAATATCATTATTTAAAGTGCAATAACATCAAAAACAGTATAAAATAGGTATGAAAATCTTAACATATTTTCCTTTGGTCACTAGATTATTAAATAGATCATCCAAGTTAAATTAATGCCTTTAAGTTGTGCTCAATATATATCTCAATTAACCTATGAGAAGGCTAGGAGTTACTTATTTTATTACTTTTAGAGTTTGAACGGATAGTCATCCTGGGGGTGAGGCCAATCATTTAAGTGAGTTGGTAGTGTTTAAGATAAGTAATATTCTTTCTCTTCTAATCCCTTTGGATAGTTTTAGATCAATTCTAGCTCACTACCAAGCTCTTAGATCTTTAATGGGTAAATTTGTAATTTAAAAAGAATTTTAAGTGAAAAGAATTTGATTCTCATTGAATGATTGAATTATGCTTAACCATTAATCTAGGATTTAACCTTAGTTGATTATTTTCTTCTTATGTATGATGCCCCTCACATTAGAATCCTCCAAGTTACTCAACTTCCAAACTATAACAATTTAGTTAATTGCAATTTTATCCATTTATAGAAAATAGAGAGAATTCGTTTCTACCTTCTAACCCTTTATATATTAATCATCTTACAGAATCAATTATTATCAATATTACCCTTTTAACTTTTGGTTTGACGTAAAATTTTTAATTATGAATCAAAATTCCATAATTACCATTCTACCATCTCGGTTCATTATTTTATAATTCCTTCAACATAATTCAAACGGCTTGGAAACTATGCTAGATTGTTACTCATGGGTTAGTTAAAATATCAAAGAAGACTTAATATTTTTCTGATTTTTATTTTATTTTTTATAATTTTTTAACTCAAAATTATAGGAAAATACATTTAATTACTTAAAATATATTTTTTCAGTCGGCAAATTAAAAGTTGTTGATCGTCAGAATGGATATCTTAGCACTCATTTTAATTTATTATATGTACATATAATTTTGAAAAGTATTATTTTTAAATTTTCAAAATACATGACCAAACCGATCTCATATCCTCATTAGTTTAAATAAACAAGCCTAACATCCCAAGCAATACATCCATCTTGAAGAATAGATACACTACTCACTGGTGAGGCTCAATTAAAAATACTAAAGAATTTATGACATTCGTTTAAGTCTGCAAAAAACCATTTTTATAATGACTGACAAGTTCCCCTATTTTATACAAAGAATTAAATAGAGTTTATATTAAGTTGAGTTCTTAAAAGATTCTTATAAGGGAAATCCCTATTGTTAATTACATCTTAGATAACTAAAGACTGCAACAAAAACTCTCGACAGTTCTTGATTAAATAAACTAAAGAATTTGTGACATCTGTTTAAGTCTGTGAAAAACCATTTTTTATATTTACTGAAAAGTTCCCCTATTTAATATGAAGAATTAAATAGGTTTTATAGTAAGTTGGTCTCTTAAAAGTTTCCTATAAGGCCAAGCCCCTATAGTTAATTACATGTTAGATAACTGAAGTCACCTGAGAAAACTACAGAGAGTTGGTGCATGATGCGCCAGATTTTGGACTATATAAGCCGGGGATGACTTTTTGCAGATTAAGGAGGTTCAAGATAAATTTTGCGCAAATTTTCAAGGTACACTTGTTCTAAACACCCCTTGGAGTGATTCAATGCATATAGACATTTTGGAAGGTTCTTTTATGAAGGGGTATGTCTCTTGGATCAAATGACATATCTTTAGAACTTGTCTTTGAATTCAAAAAGTTGACTTTTGGATAGAATTTTAGGGGGAATTTTGAATTCTTTGGAGGGAAGTTTAGGGCTTGAAGAAGAGAAGAGAAGAGGAGTCTTAGGGCATGAGGTGTGTGGTGTGAAGAAGAGCTAGAGAGAGAGAGGGAAAGTCAAGGGCTTAGAGATTTTCTTCAAGGATTGTAAGAGGAGAGGGAAAGTGAGAGCATCTAGTCCAATCTGGTGCATCATGCGCTATAATTCAAAACTTCTTTATTTTGGCTCTAGATTTCATCTTTTTGGCTACTTTTGCTCCAAATGCCTAAAATTAATATACCTGTAACAAAAACATGAAAATACCCTTCTTTAAAATGCAATATCACCAAAAATAAGTATAAAATATATACTTAAAATAATATATTATTTTGGTGTATCAGATGTCATACTTTATTTAAGGTGGTCTTATACCTATCTCGGAGAATTGTGTAGAGAATCAGATGCCTTACTCAATGTTAGAGAATCAGATGTCATACCCCATTTAAGGTGGGCTTAAACTGATCTCAAGAGATGAGAATAGAATGTGATACTCCATCTAAGTTGGCCTTAAGAATCAAATGACTTAATCCATTTAGTGTGGTCTTAAAAATATCTCAAGAAAATTGGGTCGAGAATCAGATGCCATGCTCCATTTAAGGTTGTCTTAAACCGATCTTATGAAATGAGAATAGGATGTCATACTCCATCTAAGGTGGCCTTAACCTATATCAAGAGAATTGGATAGAGAATTGGAAGCCTTATTCCATTTAACGTAGCCTTAAACCGATCTTAAGAGAATTGGGTAGAGAATCAGATGTCATACTCTATTTAAGGTGGTCTTAAACTGATCCCAAAGAATGAGAATAGGGTGTCATACTACATTGATGATTGGTTTAAATCGATTTTGGAAGGTGAGAATAAGCTTCCAAAACTTCATTTAAGGTGGCTTTATACCTATCTCAGAGAATTGGGCAAACAATCATACGTCATACTTCATTTAAGCTGGTCTTAAACCAATCCCAAAGGATGAGAATAGAATATCATACTCCATCCATGGTGGCTTTAAACCAATCTTAGAAGATTTGAATAAGCTTCCAAACTTCATTTAAGGTGGCTTTATACCTATCTCAGAGAATTGGGCAAATAATCAAATGTCATACTCCATTTAAGGTGACCTTAAACCTATCTCAAAAAATGAGAATAAGATGCCATACTCCATTTAAGGGTCTTAAACTTATTAAACTTATCTCTAGGAATTGGGTAGAGAATCAAATGTCATACCTCATTTACGGTGGTCTTAAACTGATCTCAAAAGATGAGAATGGGATGCCACTCTCTTTTAAAAGTGGCCTTATACCTATCTTGGAGAATTGGGAATCAAAATTTCAGCACTGATCCCAAGAACATCATGAGAATAGTATAGAGAACTTGTGGTGTTGAGCTCATAGATATAGGGAATGAGAAAATTGTAGTAGTGAAAAAAAATTGTAGGATTTTTTGAAGAGTGTGAAACTCCGTGAAGGTTGTGACAAATTGGTGCAGTCAAGGGCACTCATACTACGAAAATGGAGAGTGAGAAACCTCAAACTTGAGAGAAACAAACTCATCAAATTTATCATTTTCTTTTTGTCTTTATCACATTTAATTATTAAAATATATTTTTCAAAATTTAATTTTTGACTAGTTGATTTCTTTTTTAAAAATTTTATTTAAAATTTAAATTTTATTATCAGACTCTTGTTATGTTGTTCTTTTTTCATCATAATTTAGAACCAACAAATGGATCTGCGGCTTTTTATTAATCTCACAAAAGTACAATTCAACAAATTCATTAAAATCTAGAAGAAATTTCATGAATCTGCTTCAAATATGTATTACAAGTTTAATGCATGCTGAAGCTATCAAAAATGCCATGTTGAATACATTCTAAAGTATCAAATGCTAAGTACATATCATATACTCAACATATCTGAGACATTTCAAATCATATTTTCTATATCATGACGCAATGCAAAATGTGTCAAGGAGCATCTATCTGTCCATCCTTTGTGGTGAGCTCCTGATCAAGCTGACCTACTAAGCCACGTTCCAGGACAAGAATTCCTTTCACGTACACTTAGAGGTACAACCGTCTCATAGCTCGTACGGGCGCAGCTCTTCCAATTCTCGGTCCAGAAGGAATCCATGTGGTATTTTACTGTCATCCATTCTTCTTAATGTCACAGAAACTCTGTTGTGTCGTACTCCCGGGATGCAGTGCTTTGCTAGATCTGCTCCATTTCCTTTTAAAATTAAAATTGAACCCACTGGCAACGGAATCTTGATGGATCCTCTGAATTCTCTAGGGCCAAAAATATCAATTTCTTTTTTAAATAGAATGTTACTCGGTCTCATGAAGGACACCATGCAGAAGGGCCTTCCAAAATCATGATGATTAATATGTGGAGGAATATAGTCTCCTTCATCATAAATGTTGATTATGAAGCTATTCAGGATGTGGGTTGTCATTAGTATGCTCCACATGACCATCCTTTTTATCATTTTTTTATCTCAGAAGGTAGAGGATCCACCTCATCATATCTCAGGATAGTTGGGGGGTTCCTTAACCTATCTTTGATAACGTTGTAGCAGCAACAACATTGAATGGTTATCTTGTCTTTCCCACACATCCATTTTTAACGCTCTGAGTAGGTCTTTTTCATTAACAAACTAGGTTGACCCCTATCTCTCAAGTTGAATAGGCAGTCAAGAATTCTTCTTTCAACATTTTTGGAGAAAACTCTCGTATGCAGTTCCAGGCCTTCCAAGATGTTGACAAATTTCTTTTGGATTTCTTCATAGAATTTAAATTCGCTTTTATTGACTCTATTTATTCTTTCTAATTTTGTTGTAGGAATCCTTTACAATCATTGGGGTTGCTCCTTAATTTCAATGTTTGCAGGAAACCATGTCTCACTCGGCTCTGTATGTAGTGGAATATATGACTCAGTATCTGGGTGCACGACCTCTTGACACCCTGTATCGACAGCTGTACACTCTTCAAAGGTACTATACTACTCCAAATATAGGATATTACATCTTGAACACTCCATGAATGCTCTTTATGTTGATGCTTTTATGATAATTTAAATGTTGCACATCGGGCAACCCTTGCAAAGTTCACCTTGAATTTTGGTTGTGTCTGCTCTGCAACAAACTCTGGCTCATCCTCCATAATAGGACTAATAGAAGTCTCCCTCATGCATAAATTTTCCCCTCAAGAATTGGGGTATGTTTTGCTCCTGCTTCTTTTATACTTCTTTTCTCGTGACGTAAGAAATCTCTGTGCTTGTGGTGGTTGGCATTACAGCGTTGTGTTCTTCTGAGTGACTCATCTGGCACTCTCTCTTCATCAACAGTAACTAAATTCCTTGTCAGTGCAGTTACCATGGACTATAGATGACTGGTTCCTTCCATTGGGTATTATTGTGTCGCTACTTTCTTCCTCTTCAGTGAGGAGAGTTCTTTGGTACCAATCTTTGGTAGTGATGGTAATCCATCTTGTTCTTGATGACTGACTATGTTCATCTGGGACCATCATAGTGCATGTTAGCATGACCGAAGTCTAAGTCAAAGTCTAAGATGCTTTCGTGGGCTACCCTTTCTTCATTCAGTGCAAGATTTAAGCCATCTCTAAAAGCAAAAATCAGCTTCTTCCTTAACATCTCTCTATAGAAAATAGAAGAACATCAGTGCGTTGAAATTTGAAATGAACAAAAACAGGAATAAATTACTTATTAAACAAGTTTTAAATTTATACAGCTCTACGTTTGTAATTTTATTTTTATTTATCTATTTAGTTTAATTTAGTGAAATTTTAAAATTAAAAAATAAAGAAAGTTAAAGTGAGTAAATTCAAAAATTTTCACTTTATTAAGGTTAATTTTATTACAAAACTTTAGACCTAGTTACAAAAGCTGACCAAATAAATAACCCCAAAACAAGCAACATTTACAAAAATATATTTCAAACAATGTCATAATGTGTAGTATATCTTTAAATATTTGTCAATAAGCGGCAACATAGGTCTCTCACCTCAGAAATCCACCAGCTGGGAAGATCCTCCTGAGTAGACCTTCTTTATGACAAATGGTCCCTCCCAAGTTGGTTCAAATTTTCTACCTATCTTGCGGTGAGCAAGAATAGGTCTTTTGAGAAAAATAACAAGGTCACCAACTTTGAACACCCTTAGGTGGACAAATTTATCATGAACCAGCACCAACTTTACTTTGTAGAGTAATAAATATTGTTGTGTAATTATTCATTTTCCCTCGAGACTTTCCAATTCTTTAAGTTTGAGTTTTGCACTTTTTTCTGTTCTACTTTGATTGGGGAAGGTAGTACGGCGTTAGACCCGTATATAATTACATAGGGTGTACATTGAGCGAGAGTTCTAAACGTTGTCCAGTAGGCCTACAAAGCTTCTAACAGTTTGTCATGCCTTCCTCTTTTATTCTCATCCAATGTCTTATTAAAAATTTGCATGAGCATTTTATTGAAGGCCTCGACCAGGTCGTTTGCTATAAGATAGAAGATTGTAGAGTATCTCCAGTCTATCCCATGTCATTTGATGAAGTTGTTGATCTTCGTGCTCTTGAAGACTATTCCATTATTGGAAATCACTCTGCATGGGACACCAAAACGTAGACAATCTTACTCTTGAAAAATTGCATAACATATTGTGTTGTAACCTCCCATAATGACACTGCTTCTGCCCATTTGAAGAGGAAATCCGTAGCTACAGGAATAGATATTTGTCCCTCAGAGGATGGAGGGTCTATAGGACATATTATGTCCATGCCCCAACACTCGAATGGCCACAAGGCAACGGTTGGATGTAGCACATTGGGAGGTTGGTCCAAGACCACCCCACACTATTTTAGTTGAGGAGTTGCCTGCTAGAAACTTTCGGTCGCCTGAATCAAAATCATGTCACCGGCTTCGGAAAGGCATTTAATTTATATATATATATATATATATAATTTTAGAACAATATGAAATCAAATTGAACCTTTTTAATATGAAATCAAACTGACCTCATATTTTTCATAGTTTAAATGAAAGAGCATTATACCTCAAATCTTGTATCTATCCCAAAGGATAAACACAAGACTTGAGGATGAGGCTCGATCAAAAAAACTAAGGAACAGACATTTTATTTACCAACAAGTTTCCCTATTTAATATGAAGAATTAAATAGGGTTTATATTAAGTTGGGTTCGGAAAAGTTTCCTATAAGGGCAAGCCCATATAGTTAATTACATCTTAAGTGACTGAAGTCATCTAAGAAAAATCTCGATAAAAATTAGGAAATATTATCTTCAAAGAGGTCAAAAGAATAGGACATTTCAACAAAATTGGACAAAGTTGTGTGAAAAGGGATTGGCTCAAATTTGGCACATTTTGTTGTGTAAAGTCTAAAGGAGGAAAAAACTAGGGGGTGTCATAGATCCGGAGGAGAACCTCGGTTTTTTCTCGGTCTATCCTATTGTTTGGCTTTGGTTTTGAGGAGAAATAATTAGGTGTTTCATCCTGCCAATTTTATTTATTCAGAGCTTACATTTATGTGAAATGATCACACAAATAGCATGGAAGATGTGAGGATTTAGGTTGTGACAAATGACAACCTCGGAATTGTGACAAAAGGTTGTGACAAATGACAACCTCGGAATCCTAAGACGAGTTAGGGCTTATTATGTACAGAAAAGCTATACAAAAGTGTAGGTTATCTCATCCGAGTGATTCCCAATCATCCGATAGAGATGTGTTAATTTAGCTGCAATTGATATTTATGTGATTTTTGTGATTAAATTTTGAGTTGTCTTATATTTTGCATGTTATCGCGGTGAATTTTATCTTGGTTGATTTTAGTTTTGGTTTTAGTTTTGTGTCTATCCTAACAATTTTAGGTTTTCATTCATAGTGATATCATTATTTAACATGCAAGTTTTATAAGCATGAGAGTATAGTGCATAAAGTAAAAGAGAAAATTGTACTGTAAACTATAAAAGCGTACCTCGCAAGTCTTCTCGTTCCACAACCTAAAAGGTCAGTACTTGCAAGATATGTAGATAATACTACAAGGAATTTAAATTGCATGAGTGGATGAAGGTTTAGCTACCAAACTCAAAGTTATGATTTAGTTGAATCTCGGAAGATCCTAGTGGATAATTTTAGAACAAAATATGGCAAGTCCAATTTGTGCCGCAAGTCCAATTTGTGCTTTGGAATATCCAATAGATTTCAAAATGTTCAAGGTGTGGCCCTAGATCACTTTAAATATCTCTTGAAATATTATGAGTTTAATTTGTTCTTATCATAATGTTCCAATAATCATCCAAGGTTGAGTGTTACAACCCTGTTACTTAGTGAAACATGACAATTTAGCTATCCTGAGGATAGGATACTCAATTAGTCAATTGATGTTTCACTTAAGAGTTATGTGGGCGTGTACCCTTAAGGAAAGTTTAAGTCATTTAAGATTGTGATGCCCATAAGTAAAGTTGGACTTAGAGTATTTAAAAATATTGATTGTCAACCCAATTATATTCTAAATCAAATCAATTGAGCTTAGATATTGAGCCTAGGTCACTATCAAGCCCTTAGCAATCATAATGGGGAATTTGGTGAAGGTTAAGATTTTAGTTTATGTGACAAGTATTTTCATTTAAAGATCAGATTATCATCAATTTTTGGCTTACGGAAAGTAAATTATCAACTTTTTAGCTTAAGACTCTAACTTAAGAAATTTTTAATATTAGTTGACTTCCAAGTCATGAAGATTGGGGGAGAATATTATCTATTGATGTTGTGCAAAGGTGGTGGGTGAGTTTCTACCTTATAAAGCTATTGTATTTCAATCATCCAAATATGTTTATTAGGATCAAAGTTACCCATTTATCCTTGGTTAATCGTAAATTTTGATTAAGGCACCAAAGTCTAAACTTACCACTTTGCCCTTGAGGTACTTCACCTCATAGCTCACTAAACCCTAAACCCTAATCAAATTTATATTTTTATTATTTAATTTTAGATGAGGGCTAGAGTGTCATATCCATGAGGTAACTAAATTATCAGAGGAGAATATGTGGATTTTAAAATTTAATTTAATTTAAATAATTATTTAAATTTTAAAAAAAGGATTTTTAAAAGTTAATTTATTTAATTGTCCAAAATAAAATTTAAATTTATGGAAAAATTATTAGAGGTTTCTTAAGGTCATATGAACACTTAGGCAAAAACTTCATGATTTTTTAATCAAATTTATATTTTTATTATTTAATTTTAGATGAGATTTCATTATTTATTTAAATAAAAAATAGTGTTTTAATTATAAAATTTTTTTTTATACTTTTATTAGACTCCTCTTAGTTCATAAAACATAGAAAATATAATTTTATATTTTTGTGAGTTTTAATTTATTTAATATAATTATTTTAGTGATAAAATATGAAAAATTCATTTTTAAGCATTTAAGATTTATTTTTAACTTACAAAAATTAGGAAAAATGTCGTAATGAATTCTAAGTGATCACGGGATATTCTCACTCATTTTGAAATATTTTTTGTATTTTTTTTTTTTTGAAAAATTTGATTATTTTAATTTTTGTTAATTCAAAGTATATTTTAAAAACGAAATATTTTCGCAGAAATAGGTTTTATTTTTATAAAATGCCCTTGATCACAAGGAACTCAGAAAAACTCGGAAAAATAGTTTTCATAAATTTTCTAAGAATATTTAATTTTATAATTATTTTTTTATACAAAAAGCAAGGTTTCCTTAAGAAATCAATTTTAATGCCTAGACTAAGTCAAATAATTTTGATATTTTTACAGTGGGTAGATATGATTTTTATGAACAATGTAGAACTGAGTTTGTTAATTTTTTATATGTATTTAATTTACACAAATTAATACAAGGTATTTACATTTAACTAATTACAAATATTCATAAAATGATTGAAAGCATCACAATATTTTTTCTAGAATTCTCTGACAACAGGAAACCTACTAAAATTGTTCTCATAATTTTTCAAGTGGTATTTTGGCTTATAAAATTAAAATAAGCCAAAATGGTCACCTTAGCTTGAAAATTAGGGTTATAAGCATAGGTGTGTCCTTTGAGCTTGGAAAAATTAGAAAACATGGCCTCTGACATGAAGAATAAACCCTCAAAATTTTAAGTCATGGTGAAATGTTCTATGCCATGGAGAATTAAAATACCATAGAGCGTATTTAAATAATTAAAAATCAGGGAGTGAGAAAATAATTTTAATTTTTAGTTCTCATTATTTTCCTCTCTTTATTGAGCTAGAGAGTATTTTTTTTTTATTTTTATATGATTTTTTCAGGGAAAGATATGGATTTTTGAAGCTTAGGCATTTAAAATAATTCAAAAATCCCTATTATTCTACTTATCCACGCGGCACTGACTAGATCCTTGTCAGCTCCAAAAGAGCACGCGACGCTCCACCATTTGACACTGCCATCCCCCTCAGCTACCATGCGGACCGCGCTTTTATGCACCACGGATTTGTCTGCTTGGTCTCCTTCGTCCATTGGATACACGCACGATCAGACAGCTCTTCGTTATCGTCTCCCAGTGACCTAACCCGTGAGCCGTTCACACTAAAACCTTAAGATCTTGGCCTAGACTCAACCAAATCACACAGAGTTTGTTCCTAAACCTTCATCTACTCAATATGAACACATCTTTATGATTTAAAAGGTATGAAATATAGTAAATACGTATGGAGGGATAAAATAAGCTCAGTTTAGTATTGGAGTTCAATACCTTTGTCTGAGAGGGGAGGCCTCAATCAGATGGTTTTGCTAGCTTTGATTGGTCCCAACAAACCTCCAGATGAAGTCCCAAGCCTTGGTGAATGGTCTAGGTATGAATTCAATCAAGCTCGATTTCAGGTGTTGGTTTAAAGCAAGGTTATAGGTTGTTTGAGAGGGGGCTTTTGTGGGGAATCAACCTCTTTCACTGTAGGGAAGGTGTGTGCACAAGTAATTAAAGTTTGGTGAGCTGTGGAGTTGTGGGGAGTTCTATCCTAGTTTTAACAGAAATTTGAGCTCAAAATTGAGCTTCCACTGTGGGGATCAGTGAGGAAAATGGGGGTTTGAACTGAGGAGGTCTTAGGGAGTCTCTGAGAGCAATTTGGCAGAGTTTCCTTAAGCAAATTTCAGCTTTCCTTTCTTGGTGATGGAGGTGAGGTTTAAATAAAAATGGCCTAGGGTGGCTATCATGGTCAATTGAAGGGTGCAAAATGGTTCTTAGGTAAAGGGTTTTAAAATGCTAAAGCCAATTGGTGTTGGCCAGCTCAGATGGGTGAGTTTGGGTTTGAATTTTCTCTTGGGGTTCTCACTTTTGG
>NW_018220213.1:168010-214408 GCF_001263595.1 Phalaenopsis equestris
GGTGTGTGCCAGCCACTAGGCGGGCTGACAGGGCCAGAAGAGGCGGCCAAGAGGTGAGGTGAGCTAGTGGGAGGGTTGAATTATAATTAACCCTCAATGGCAAGTGATGATGGGAAAGATTTTTGGTTAAGGCCCGTAAATGGGCATAAATACCTGAATTTAGGGATGCAATGGTCCATAGCTAATCATGGCAGGTCTAGAAGGGTTTAGCCTGGTCCATAGGGTGCACTTGGTAGTTGTGGTGTCATCAATTTGGTGGCCTAGGCATGACAAAGTCAATTTTGGTGCATGGGTCCAATTTGGGTCCAAATGGAAAAAATTGAGTTTGGGTTAGGTTAGCCATGACTTTGGGCCCAATTAATTGATCAAGATTGTGTAGATGATTTTTATGATGATTTTTGGTGAAGGATTGAGTTGATTTTCAGTTCAATTGGAAGCTCAATTTGAATAATTTTGGGCTTTTGGTCAATTTGGACTTGTTGGACTAGATTGGGCTAAGATTGGGTGAGGTTCAAGTTGATTGTTGAAAATAGCCTATAGGAACTTCATAAAGAGTTTTCAACATAAATTGGGTGTGAATTTTGGAGTTAAGGCATTCAATTTGGTGGAATTTGGAGACATAGCAAATTTGGGGCAAATTTGGGGTTTTTTGGATTTAGGTTTAAATTAAATGAAATTGAGGCTTCAGCAAGGCCAATTGAAAGTTAAATTTGATGTGTATGATTGTTATGAAGAGTTTAAGATTCAAATTGGGGAAAATTGAGAAGGCTATGTGGTTCAATTTGTTGGGATTAAGTCATAAGGCCAAAATTTGGGGTTTGACTTGGATCCAAATTAAGCTCAAAGCATAGGCCAATTAGGCTTGGATCTGGTTTAGATTGGTCATATGAAAGGTGAATTTGAGTTTAAAGTTGAAATTGATTGAAATTGATGGAAATTGAAACCAAATTAATGGACATTTAAGGTGAATTTGGGGAAATTAGGCCCTTGAAGGCAATTTAGAAATTTTTGTCAAAATGGTCAAATTGGCCAACTTGGGTTCAATTGGTGGGTCCAAATTGGTTTTGGAAATATTTTGAAGGATTTTAGAGGTTTTGGGAAAGTTTTGGGTGCCAAGGTTGTTTTTGTAATCTTGGCAATTTTGGGGGTATTTTGGTAAATTTGGAATTTTTTGGTGGTTTTGGGTAGTTTGGTTATTTTAAAATGGTTTGAAATGATTTTTGAAAAAACTAAGGTATTTTTGGGTGAAATTGGGATTTTTGGCCAAATTTGGGATTTGGGGGTGCTTAAGTAATTTCGGTAGGTTTGGGGGTAAATGGTCAAATTGAATATTTTTGGTAGAATTGGGGTGTCAACCGCCATATATAAGCTATGAAACAATAAAATCCTCATTTGGGTCCTCTATGTACTGGTCTTAACTAAACCCTAGCCTAGTACTAGTGGGTTTAGGGGACCATCTACTTGAGTCTCCCAATGGAACAAGGAGTCCAAGTCAACCATTTTTGGGTATTAGGGTTGAAGTGAATATAGGTGATAGCGAGTGTAGTGAGTGAACATGCTCCAAACCAACACCCAAAGTCAACCCTAAGGTCAATCAGTCCTATGGGGCTCATCTTGAGCTCCCTTATACTAACCCCACCTACTAAGTGCTAGATGTTAGGACCAATATGTGGAACTTCAAGTTGAGCTAGGAGGAGTTTAGAATTCCTAATGGTGAGGGTTCCATTCTATTTTTCTATGAATAGTCAATAAGAAAGTCCTATGGCAAGATCCTAGGCTACTAAAGAGGGAAAACTAAACCTCAACTAAAAGTAAGGTCAACAAACGAACCCACAATAGTTGTGGTGTGCTGGGCAAAACAGACCGCACGTATTGGCGTTGACCGATGAGATCAACAAAACCAACACAGAATCCTAAGTCAGCAACCCTTATGTCAACAAACCTAAAAAGGAGTGTAGAATTTGAGTGCTAGTTATTACCATGAGGGAATAGACAAGTGAGTATTTGATCAAAATCATAAGGAGGTAGAAACTCTCGCTAGAGATTGGAGAGTGGGTTTCAAATTATTAAGTTTCAAGTGTTTATAGAGGATGAGAATCATTATGCAGGTGTTGAATTGAGGTGAGAGTTGAAATTTAAGTGTTAATCTTAAAAAGAGAGTTAGAAGTTAGGGACTGACCTCAAAGTGAGAGAATCATAAGTTAGGGACTGATTCCAAAATAAGAATTGACATTTAAGGATCAATCTTATAAAGAGGACCGGAAGTTAGGGGCCGACCTCAAAATGAGGGAATCATAAGTTAGGGACTGATTCAAAAATGAGAATTGAAATTTAGGTATAAATCTTAGAAAGAGAGTCAGAAGTTAGGGACCGACCTTGAAATGAGGGAATCAGAAGTTAGGGACTGATTCTAAAATGAGAATTGAAATTTAAGGATCAATCTCAGAAAGAGGATCAAAAGTTATGGGCTGACCATAAAATGAGGGAATTAGAAGTTACGGACTGATTCCAAAATGAGAATTGAAATTTAAGGATCACCCTTATAAAAAGAATCGGTAGTCAGGGACTGTCCTCAAAATGAGGGAATCCAAAGTTAGGGACTGATTCCGAAATGAGAATTGAAATTTAAGGATGAAATCCAAAAAAGAGGATCGGAAGTTAGAGACCGGCCTTGAAGAGTGGGAATCAGAAGTTAAGGACTGATACCAAAATGAGAATTGGAATTTAAGGATAAAATCTCATAAAGAGGATCAGAAGTTAGGGACCGACCTCGAAACGAGGGAATCAAAAGTTAGGGACTAATTCCAAAATGAGAATTGAAATTTAAGGATCAAAACTCAAAAAGAAGATCGGAAGTTAGGGACCGACCTCAAAGAGAGGGAATTAGAAGCTAGGGACTGATTCCAAAATAAAAATTGAATTTTAAGGATCAATCTCAAAAAGAGGATTGAAAGTTATGGTCCGACCACAAAACGAGGGAATTAGAACTTAGAGGCTGATTCAAAAATTAGAATTGAAATTTAGAAAGAGTTCGTGGTGTTGAACCCAAATATATGTGCCATGTGATAATGCTGACATTAGTGTGGAAGATATGTAAAATTTTGTGAGATTTTGTGAAGACGAGGACGTTTGTGATGTGCAAGCAAAGAGTAAGAGACCACGAAATCGAGAGAATCAACTCAACAGATTTATTTTTCTTTTCTTGTTGTGTTTATCACGTTTAATTTTAAAAATGTGTTATCCAAAATTTAATTTTCGTTGGTTGATTGATTTTTAAAAGAGTGTTTTATTTGAATTTTATTATTAAGTTTTCATTGTTTTGTTTTTTGTTTGTTGTAGTTTGGAACCAACGTATGTCTCCATAGCTTTTATCCATTGCACAAAAAGGCAATTGAGCAAACAAACAAAATTTCTGGATAAGATTTCATTAATCTGCTTCAACAGGTTTTACAGATTGAGTGCAGGCCAGAGCCTTAAAAGGTACAATATGCTGAATGCATCAAAGTACATTTGAAAATCTCTCATGTTGGGTACATATCATAAGCTGAGCTTATTTGGTACATATATCATTATATCTGCTGTGTCAAATTGCAGTACAAAAAGGTGTCTCCTGAGTGTCCCTTTCTGGTGTGATGAGCTCTTGATCAAGCTGATCTACTAAACCACTCTCCAGGAAAGAGTTCCCTTTTCATGTGTTTAGAGGTGCAACCCTCTCATAGCTCGTACGGCAGTAGTTCTTCCAACTCCAGATCTGATTGAAATCCAGATGGTATTTTGCTGTCATCCATCCTTTGGAAAGTTACAGACACCCTACGACGTCGTACCCCTAGAATGCAGTGTTTAACAATGTTTGCTCCATTTCCTTTATAAACCAACACTGAACCCACTGGTAGTGGAATATCCACGGAACCTATGAACTCACCGGGGCCAACGACATCTATTTATTCTCCAAAAAAAATGTTGATTTTTCTCATGAAAGAGACCGTGCAGAAAGGTTTCAAAAAATATTGATGGTCAATATGCAGGGGTATGCAATCACCATCATCATATATATTGATGATACAGCTTTTGGGAATACAGTGTGTTGGAAGTATGCTCTATCGGACCATTCTCTTGATCATCCATTTTTTGATAGGAGGTTGTGGGTCCACTTCATCGTATCTTAAAATCCTTAGGTGAGTTCCTTATCTGTCTTTGGTGAAATTATAACAGTAGCCACATTGTATAGTGATCCTGCCCTTTCCACGCATCCATTTCTGTGGCTCAAATAAGTTCTCTCCATCAGAAGGCCAGCTCGACCTCTATCTCTTACATAAAATATGCAATCGAGAATACTTCTTCCATCACTTTCAGAGAATACTCTGGTGTACAGCTCTAAGCCTTCTAGTATATTGATGAATATTCTTTGAACTTCTTCATAGAATTTAAATTCCTATTTGTTTACTTTACTCATCTTGTAGCATTCTACCGTGCAGATGAGCGGCGGGTATTGAGGGTACTCCCTCATTTCAACATTGGTAGGAAACTAAGCTGATGTTGTCTTTGTCTGCAGCGGAACATATGACTTTGTGTCCAACGTGATATACGACTCTGTATCCAATGGGATATACGGCTCACCCATCGGATGATCAGCGGTCTAAAATTCATCGTCAGTAGATGCGTACTCCTCCAAAGTACTGTAGCACTCCAGGTGGAGGACGTTGCAATTTGGGCACCCCAATAATCCCCCTATAGCAGGTATCTCGACATTTAAAACTCTTGGTATCTCTGGTTCTGTAGTGAACTCAAACTCATCGTCTATAGCAGGTAGGCTAGAAGATGTCTCTCTTATGTCTGTATCATAGATATGTCCCTTAGGGAAAGTGGTGATAGGAGCAGGCTTCTTCCTCTCCCCACCATGTCCATGAAGTGATGTAAAGTAGCAGCAATCTTCTGGTTACTCTCGTACCTGTTAGTATCCATTAAGGGATGGAACCTAATCCCTAATCCCTTGCAGAAGTGGATAGCTCATTTACAATGTTGACTCATTCTGGTGAGGATTTTCATCAACAAGTACTTCCTCAAAAACCTAGGCTTTAGTAGCCCTCCGAACATTCTTGTTACTGCTTCTCCTTTGGGTTCAAGTTAACGATGTAGTTCTTAAACTTGATCCGATTTCGAATATTGATGGCAGGACGACCGATCCTTCATACGGGTCTTCAAAGATCATAACTTTTTCTCCCTTAGCAGCAGCGGGAAAAACAAGCTTGGTAGGTGCCATTGTGGCAGTAGTCTTGATGTTCTTCTATGAAAGAAAATCCTAAGGGCAGTTTAGGTTGAACTCGGCAGATGGCTCTTGAACCTCTGGAGTGGCAACTTTCATTGTGACGAATGGGGCTTTCCCAAGAATGACCTCGAGATCTTCAAATCCTGCTCCAAACTTGATGGCGGGAGTGAAATTTCGGGCACCGTGGCTCATCAGCAGATTGCAGGAGAATGTGAGCCTTGGAACACCATTGCAATAACTTCAAAAGAGAAAGCACTGGGGTTAGTTATTTGGCCAATACCTCGTAATCTTAGTGCAAGTACTACAAATTAATAGAGGTCAATCTGTAGACCGGGTAAGTCATTATTTAATTTTTGGAGGTTTTAAAATTTTAGTAAAAATAGTTTGGAAGTAAAAAGATTTAAACAATATAAGGAAAATTTAAAAAGCATGCGCAGAAGGACACAATTCAATTTAATTTGTAAAATAGCAAATCAAACTCAAAAGGAAAAAAGTGAAGTTCAGGACCCAGTGCGGGACCAATTTAACAATGCATGAACACATTACCGATGTATGAAGATAATATTTCTTGATTTAAATGGAAAGAAAAGCCAGTCCCTAGCAGAGTCGCTAGACGCTGGTCAGCACTATTTTGGTTGAGGAGTTGTACGTTAGAAGCTGTTGGTCGTCAGAATAGAAATCTTGTCGCCCTCTTTTTAAAGGCATTCAATTTACATATATATATAGTTTTTTTTTTACAAAATATGAAATCTGACTGACCTCATATTTTTCATAGTTTAAATGAAAGAGCACTATACCTCAAACCCTATATCTATCCCGAAGGATAAACACAAGACTTGAGGATGAGGCTCGTTCAAATAAACTAAGAAATATATGACAACAGTTTAGTCTGCAAAACCGTTTTATTTGTTGATAAGTTCCCCTATTTAATATGAAGAGTTAAATAGGGTTTATATTAAGCTGGGTTCGGAAAAGCTTCCTATAAGGGCAAGCCCCTATAGTTAATTACATCTTAAATGACCGAAGTCATCTAAGAAAACTCTCGATAAAAATTAGAAAAGAGGTCAAAAGAATAAGACTTCTCAATGAAATCGGACAAAGAGGTGTGAAATGAGATTGGCTCAAATTTGGAATATTTTGTTGTAAAGTCCAAAGAAGGAAAAGACTAGGGGGTGACATTTCGTTGTAAAGTCCAAAGAAGGAAAAGACTAGGGGGTGTCATAGATCAGGAGAAGAACCTCGATGACTTCCCAATCTATCCTATTGTTTTGCTTTGTTTTTTAGGAGAAATAATTAGGTGTTTAATCCTGTTAATTATATTTTTTTAGGGCTTACATTTATGTGAAACGATCACACAAATAGCCTGAAAGATGTGAGGATTTAGGTCACGACAAACGTCAACCTCGGAATCCTAAAATGAGTTAGGGCTTATATATTACAACAAAGCTATACAAAAGCGTAAAGATGAGTTGAGGATTTATGTTGCACTAGGCAGACAACCAAGAAATCTTATGGCTTGCTGTTTAATTTTAAGGGAAGATAGTTTTAGCTAATGTAGATAGGTTTAGATGGTTGTGCTGCCCACCATGCTAGCTCCAAACTCCTTGCCGTGACGAGTTTAGGTTTTCTAGTGTGTCAGGTTATGATGTCAAATTAAATGTCCCTACGTTTAATGATTCTTTAAATGTTATGGGGCATGTTAAAGTTGATTAGAGCGACACCAGTTAGGATCTTACGGTTCCCTCATTCTGGAACCACTGTTTTCTATTGGATTCACTTAGTCCAAATCGTAACTTCCTCCTCCAAACCAACGCATCCCAGAATAAGTTCAATACTTTCATTTAAATTGTGGTAAGTCTAGTTAGAAACCATAGGTTACCTCCTCCGATGGATTCCCAATCATCCGATAGAGACATCTTAATTTAGTTGTTGTTATTTGTGTGATGTATGTGATTAAATTTTGAGTTGTCTTATATTTTGGAGGTTATTACGGTGATTTTTATCTTGGTTGATTTTAGTTTTTGGTTTTGGTTTTGTGGTTTTCCAAAGCTGTTATCCAAGCAGTTTTAGGTTTTCATGTAGGGTGACACCGTTGTTTAACACGCAAGTTTTATAAGCATGAAAGTATAGTGCAAAAGTAAAAGAGAAAATGGTACTGTAAACTGTAAAAGCGTGTCTAGCTTGTCTTATCATTCCACCACCTGAAAGGTCAGTACTTGCAAGATATGTAGATAATATTGCAAGGAATTTAAATTGCATGAGTTGATGAAAGTTTAACTACCAAAGTCCAAGTTATGATTTAGTTGAATCTTGAAAGATCCCAGTGGATAATTTTTGAACATAATATGACAAGTTAAATTTGTCATTCAAAATATCCAATAGATTTCAAAATGTTCAAGGTGTGACCCTAGATCACTTTGAATATCTCCTGAAATATCTCGAGTTCATTTTGATCTTAACATAATGTTCCAATAATCATCTGAGGTTGAGTGTGACTACCCCGTTACTTAGTGAAACTTGAAAATTTAATTATCCTGAGGATAAGATACTTAATTAGTCAATTGATGTTTAACTTAAGAGTTATGTTGGTTGTACCCTTAAGGCAAGTTTACGTCATTTAAGATTGTGATGCCCATAAGCAAAGCTGGACTTGGAGTGTTTAAAGATATTGATTGTCAACCCAATTGTCTTCTAAACCAAATCAATTGAGCTTAGACATCGAGCATAGTTCACTACCAAGCCCTTAATGTGGAATTTAGTGAAGGTTAAGATTTTAGTTTAAGTGACATGTATTTTAATTTAAAGATCGCATTATCATCTATTTTGGGGTTAAGGAAAGTAAATTATCATCCTTTTAGCTTAAGCCTCTCACTTACAACACTTTTGATATTACTTGACTTCCAAGTTATGAAGATTTGGGGATATTATTATCTATTGATGTTATGCGAAGGTGGTGGGTGAGTTTCTACCTTATAATCCCATTGTATTTAAATCATCCAAACATGTTTATTAGGATGAAAGAACATGTTTATTAGGATAAACATGTTTATTAGGATGAAAGTTACCCATTTATCCCTGATTAATCATAAATTTTGATTAAGGCACCAAAATCTAAACTTACCACTTTACCCTTGGGGTACTTCACCTCATAACTAACTAAACACAACTCAAATGACTTTGAGGGAGAGTGTCATATCCATGAGGTAATTAAAGTATCAAAGGAGAATATGTGGATTTTAAATTTTAATTTATTTTACATAATTATTTAAAATTAGAAAATAGGATTTTCAAAAGTTAATTTATTTAATTATCCAAAAGAAAATTTATATTTTTGGAAAATTTATTAGAGATTTTCTAAGATCAGATAAACACTTATGCAAAAAATTCATGATTTTTTAATCAAATTTCGGTTTTTGTTATTTAATTTTAGATTAATCTTCATAATTTATTTAAATATAAAATAGTGTTTTAAATATAAAAAATATTTTTATACTTTTATTAGACTCCTCTTAGTTTAGAAAACTCAGAGAATCAAATTTTATATTTTTGTGATTTTTAATTTATTTAGATTTTACTTTATTCAATACAATTATTTTAGTGAGAAAATATGAAAAATTCATTTTTACGTCTTTAAAATTTATTTTTAACTTAGAAAAATTAGGAAAAATGTCCTAGTGAATTTTAAGTGATCAGAGGACATTCCCACTCATTTTGAATCATTTTTTGTATTTTTAAAAATTTTGATTATTTTGATTATTTTTAATTCAAAGTATATTTTAAAAATGTAATATTTTCACAAAAATGGCTTTTATTTTTATAAAATATCCATGATCAAAGGAACTCAGAAAAACAATTTTCATAATTTTTCTAATCATATTTAATTTATTATAATTATTTTTTATACAAAAAAGCAAGGTTTCCTTAAGAAATAACTTTAGTGCTTAAACTTAGCCAAATAATTTTCAAATTTTTTACACAAGTCAAATAATTTTGGTATTATTATAGTGGGTAGACATGATTTTTATGAACAATTTAGAATTGATTTTGTTAATTTTTTATATCTATTTAATTTGCACAAATTAAAATAATATGTTTACATTTAACTAAGTATAAAAATTCACAAAATGATTCAAAGCATCACAATATTTTTCCAAGATTTTTTTGTTGACAGGAAACCTACTAAAATTGTTCTCATAATTTTTCAAGTGGTTTATTGGTTTATGTAATTAAAATAAGCCAAAATGTTCACTTTAGATTGAAAATTAGGATTATAAGCATAGATGTGCCCTCTGACCTTAGAAAAATCAGAAGACATGGCCTCTGTCATGAGGAACAAACCCTCAAAATTTCATGCCATGGAGAATTAAAATATCACAGAGGCTATTTAATTAATTAAAAATCTAGGAGTGAGAAAATAACTTTTATTTTTTGTCCACATTATTCTCCTATGTTCAGTGAGTAAGTGGGTATTTTTCTTTTATTTTTCTAATTTTTCTAGAGAAAGATATGAATTTTTGAAATTTAGGCAATTAAAATAATTCAAAAATCCCTATTTTTCTACTTATCCACGCGGCACTGACTGTATCCTAGGCAACTCCAAAAGAACACGCAACGCTCCACCATTTGACGTCACCATCCCCCTCACCTGCCACGTGGACCACACATTATGCACCATAAATTTGTTTGGCTTGATCTCCTCCGTCCATTGGATACACGCGCGGTCAGACGACTCTTCATTATCATCCCCAAGTAACCTAGCCCATGAGCCGTTCACACTAAAACCTTAATATCTTGGCCTAGACTCAACCAAATCATGTGGGGTTTGTTCCTAAACCTTCATCTACTCAAGGTGAACACATCCATATGGTTTATACGGTATAAAGTATAGTAAATATGTATGGAGGGTCAAAACAAGCTCAATTTAGGGTTGGAGTTAAATACCTTTGTATGAGAGGGGAGGCCTCAATTAGATGGTTGTGGTAGCTTTGATTGGTCCCAACAAACCTCCAGATGAATTCCCAAGCCTTGGGGAATGGTCTAGCTAAGAATTCGATCAAGATCGATTTCAGGTGTTGGTCTAGAGCTAGGTTAGAGGCTATTTGAGAGAAAGCTTTTGTGGGGAAAAGCTTTTGTGGGGAGCTTTTGTGGGGAATCAACTTCTTTCACTGTGGGGATGGTGTGTGCAAAAGTAATTGAAGTTCGGTGAGCAGTGGAGCTCTGGGGAGTTCTGCCCTGGTTTTAGCAGAAATTTGAGCTCAAAATTGAGCTTCCATAGTGGAGATTAGTAGGGGAAAATGGTAGGCTTGAACTAAGGAGGTCTTAGGGAGTCTCTGAGAGCAATTTGGCAAAGTTTCCTTAATCAAATTTTAGCTCTCCTCTCTTGGCCATGGAAGTGAGGTTTAAATATAAATGGCCTAGGGTGGTTGTCACAACCAATTGAAGGTTGCAAAATGGTGCTTAGGAGGAGGGTTTTGAAGTGCTAAAGCCAATTGGAATTGGCCAGCTCAAATGGGCGAGTTTAATGGGCAAGTTTGGGTTTGAATTTTTGCTTGGGGCTCTCAATTTTGGTGCTTTTCAGCCACTAGGCCGACCGATAAGGCTAGGTGAGGTGGGCAAGAGGTCAGGTGAACCTGTGGGAGGTTTAATTATAATTAACCCTCAATGGCAAGTGATGATGGGGAAGAGTATTCGTTAAGGCCAATAAATGGTCATAAATCCCTTAATTTAGGGACTCAACGGTCCATAGCTTACCATGGGTGGTCCAAGGGGGTTTAGTCTGGTCCATAGGGTGCACTTGGTGGCTTAGGCATGGCTAAGTCAATTTTTGTGCATGGGTCCAATTTGGGTCCAAATGGCTAAAAGTATGGTTTGGGTTAAGCTAGCCATGACTTTCGGCCCAATTAATTGATCAACATTGTGTAGATGATTGTTATGAAGATTTTTGGTGAATGATTGAAATGGTTTTGAGTTCAATTGGAAGCTCAATTTGAAGGATTTTGGTCAATTTGGGCATGTTGGACTAGATTGGGCTAAGGTTGGGGGAGGTTCAAATTGATTGTTGAAAATGGTCTATAGGAATGTCATAAAGAGTTTTCAACATAAATTGGGTGTCAATTTTGGAGTTAAGGCATTAAATTTAGTGGAATTTGGAGACAACCAAGTTGAGGCAAATTTGGGGATTTTTGGATTTGGGTTGAAATTAAATGAAATTGAGGCTTCACCAAGACCAATTGAAAGTTCAATTTGATGTATATGATTGTTATGAAGAGTTTAGGATTCAAATTGAGGCCAATTGAGAAGGCTATGGGGTTCTATTTTGTGGGATTAAGTCATAAGGCAAAATTGGGGGTTTGACTTGGATCCAATTTAAGCTCAAAGCATGGGCTAATTAGGCATGGATCTGGCTTAGATTGATCATATGAAAATTGAATTTGAGTTTAGAATTAAAATTGATGGAAATTGGAACAAAATAAATGGACATTTAAGGTGAATTTGGGGAAATTGGGCCCTTAAAGGCCATTAGGGGATTTTGGTCAAATTGCCAACTTGGAGTCAATTGGAGGGTCCAAATTGGTTTTAGAAAAATTTGGTAACAAAATAAATGGACATTTAAGGTGAATTTGGGGAAATTGGGCCCTTAAAGGCCATTAGGGGATTTTGGTCAAATTGCCAACTTGGAGTCAATTGGAGGGTCCAAATTGGTTTTAGAAAAATTTGGTGTGATTTTGGAGGTTTTAGGAAAGTTTGGGGTGTCAAGGGTATTTTTGTAATTTTGGCACTTTTGGGGGTATTTTGGTAAATTTGGAATTTTTGGTGGTTTTGGGTAATTTGGTTAGTTTATTAGTTTAAAATGACCTGAAAGGATTTTTGAACAAACTTAGGTATTTTTGGGTGAAATTGGGATTTTTGGCCAAAATTGGGATTTGGTGGTAAAAGGCTAGATTAAATATTTTTTGTAGAATTGGGGTGTCAACCACCATATATAAGCTATGGATAAATGGAATCCCCATTTGGGTCCACTATGTACTGGTCTTAGCTAAACCCTAGCATATGACTTGTGGGTTTAGGGGACCATCTTATATTAGATGAGAGAGTTTCCCAAAGGATCAACGGTTCCAAGTCAACCTTTTTTGGGTTTTAGGATTGTGAGTGAATATAAGTGATAGTGAGTGTAGTGAGTAAGCAAGCTCCAGACCAACACCCAAAGTCAACCCTAAGGTCAATCAGTCCTATGGGGGCTCATCTTGAGCTCCTTCATACTGACCCCACCAACTAAGTGTTAGAGGTTAGGACTAATATGTGGAACTTCAAGTTAAGCAAGGAGTTTATAATTTCTAATGATGAGGGTTCCTTTCTAGTTTTTTAGGAATAGTCATTAGGAATGTTTTATGACTACATCCTAGGCTACTAAAATGGTAAAACTAAACCTTAACCAAAAGTGAGGTCAACACTTTACAAAGGTGACACCTTCTAGATGTATCCATGCAATCTAATATCATTGCTGACCAATAATACCTGAGTCATTTAGTCTTCATTTTTATCTTTGGCGCTGACTGATGAGCTCCACAGAATCTAACATGTACTTCTTTGACTATATTTTATGCTTCTGCTCTACTTAGACATCTTTGCAACATCTGATCGAACGATCTTCTATAGAGGACATCACCGTCCATAGCATATGAGATAGCTCTTCTTGTGACGTGATATGCCATAGAATTGTCTTCTAGCATCCTTTCTGTTTACAAATATTCTATCAATGGCTTACACCAATCTTCATTAATGTCATCCACTGTAATCATTATCTCTCCTTCTCTTTTGATCTTTTGTAGATTATTGAGGTTGATCGGAGACAAAACCAAACATCCTTGTATTGTAATTTCAATGGAATCCTCAGGTAGACACGCCAGTTCCTTAGCAAGTTTTACTAGAGTGTATTCGTGGTAATAGGGTCACATTGAGAATCTGTTCCAGAAACTTCATTGTGTACTTATGGTATTCTCCTAGCGTTGGCATAAAAAACTTATACTGTTCGGTAACTTGTTGGATGACGAGTTGTGAGTTGTCATAGATGGTTTGTTATAGTTTGTTATATCCATTGAGATTGCCAATTCCAACCCGGTGATCAACGCTTCATATTTTGCTTCGTTATTTGTACATGACTCTGTCAGGTGATAGGAGAATCTCAACATACCCTGATCTAGTGTGATAAAAATCAGACCAATTCTTGCTTTGCCTAGTATAACTAGCTATGATCCTTTATCCTTTATGGTTGATGAAGCTTCATCAAATAACATTTCTTAATGTCTGGCACTATATGTGTCTATTTATAGTATTTGTTTATTTGGTAGCTCATCATTGAGAGGGGACCCAGTTGGAAGTGGGTGTGCTATGAGAAAATCTACTAAAACCTATCCCTTGATTGCATAGAGGAGAACAAAAGTTTTATCAAATTGCAATAAAATCATTGAACAACTTGCTAGATGTCTAGAAAGAATGGTCGGGTCATCAAATATTGTAATGGATTAACTTTCAAAATAATGATAATTTTATGAGAAAGCATTTAATGTTTATGCTTTTGGGTGGAAAAAATGAAAGCTAGACAATGCTTCTCAATAGGTGGACATTTTCCCTCCGTCTGTATTAGACGATGACTCAAGTATTAGATAATGCTTCTCAATAGGTGGACATTTTACCTCCGTCTGTATTAGACGATGACTCAAGTATTAGAGTGTGGTTCCTTACCCTCATCATTGACATGAGCTAACAAGGCTCTGAGAGAGTCGTCTAAGGCCATGATATAAAGTATCAATGGTTTTCTTGGGATAGAGGCTGCAAAAATAGGTTGCGTCATTAGATATTGTTTAACGTCCTCAAAGGCCCACTGGCATTTCTCTTCCCAAACAAATTTGACATCCTTTTTAATTAATGTCGAGAATGGCTGACACCTACTTGAGAGAATAGAAATAAAGCGTCTCAGATATGCCAATTATTCTTGGAAGGAAAGAAATTGTTTCAAGTTTTTGAAAGGAGGTATTTCAAAGATAACATTAATCTTATCTGGGTCGATCTCGATTTCCTGATGACGAACAACAAATCCTAGGAACTTCTCGGAGGTAACACCAAAGGTACATTTTAAGAGATTCATCTTAAGATTGTTTTTTTGTAATCATTCAAACTCGATTCTCAAGTCATACAAATGATCTCTTTTTTGTTTAGTTTTGATGACTAGATCATCCACGTAACATTGCACTTGTTTGTGAACAAGTTCATCAAAGATCTTCATCATATTTCGTTGGTAAATTGTGCCAGCATTCTTCAACCTGAATGTCATTACTATATAGCAGAAAATTCTAATAAGCATTCTAAATATTGTAAGTGTTGCATCCTCTGAAGCCATCTTGATTTGGTTGTACCTGATGATCCATCCATGAAAGAGAAAATTTCATGTGTTGAAGCAATGTCTACCATCAGCTCGGGTATCGGCAGTGGAAACTCATCTTTTGGACATTTTTTATTAAAATCTTTCAAATTGACACAAATACAGATTGTCCATTCTTCTTCTTAACTAGCACAACTTTGGCTAACCATTTAGGGAATTGCTCTTCTCTTATAAAGTTAGTGTCTTCTTACTTCCTTACCTCCGCAATGACTTGTTGCTCTATCTTGAGTCACATCCTTCTGGGAGCTTGTTTCACTTTAGTCACACCCTCTTCCAAATTTGCATGATTTTCATAATTAGTAGAAGGGGAAGCATAGTAAAACTTTAGTAAAACTTGATCGGCAAACTTGATCGGCTTTGAGCCAATGCTACAGACTTCCTTAACCTCTAAACTCTCAGCCTTTTAAGGGTAGATTGGACTAAGGGTCGTGACATGTACATAGTGGTTGATCGGGTCATACATCGACTCATATTCACTTTTCTCCAAATCTTCCAAGGAAATCTCTTAGTAATGTTTCTTCTATTTTATCATCATCATTTCTTTTTTGTAGCTACTTTCATCAGAAATTTCTTCCATGTCGATGATGATGATGGTCGGCCTAGTCCATTCAACAATCGTGTTAGTTCTTCCTCGTCCACGTCCCCGGCATCAATCTAGGGTGTATGGGCTGAAAAAACTTTAACCAGTTCATTATGAAGAAATAGTAGTAGATCATTGAAGCGGATTTGAATGGATTTTCTCTTGTAATTCCTCTAAGCCTTGCATTTTATTTGACATAATTTCATCAGATAAGACAATCTTCTTTGGAGGTGCGTATTAGGTGGCGTCTTCGTGGATGCCCATCTCATGAACTGAAAATGGTTGTAAATCCCCTTTGATGCAATGTTCTTGTCCTGCTTTGAAATACTTAATGTATTGGTGTAGAGATGACAAAACCATGTTATGCTCGTGAATTTATGGTTATCCAAGTATAACATTGAAAGAAGTTAGCAGTTGTTATTAGTTCTCCAACTTTCATAAACATTGTAGTTGATCTTAACATTGTAGTTGATCTAAGGGCTCTTTCTCCCTTCTATTTAAATCCTCTTAAAATTATTTTATCGGTTGAAAGCTCTTGAGCCTCAATGTCGAAATATGTCAATGTCCGGAGACTCATCAAATTAAATGATGCTCCCAGATCTACCAAAACTCTGGACAATGCAAATCTGTCAATATTAACAAAGATGTAAAGTGTTTGGTTGTGGTCAGTAGGGCAGAGCAGCAAGTCTTCATCTGTGAAGATTATAACAGGCTGTTCTCTTAAAGAACAAACTTCATCTGAGGATGTGCTAGCCAACTGAGCTAAGCAAATTTCTAGATCTAGCAAGGTTGTAACTAGAGGCTCTCTCATCTTGTTTAACAGGATTAGATCATCGTGGATGCCTTGTTTGGTCAGCAACCTCCTAAGATGAGCTATTACGTTATAATGCACTTTGTATAATCCTCCAATCTTTACTTGGTTATGTGTCTCTTCCACTGGCGGAGGTGGAGGTAGCTCTTCTCGAGCGACTATTTATTTTCTATTATCCACTAGAGTTGTTCTCTGAGGTAATACCTTCCCAATTCTTAGATTTATTTCTATGATTTCTTCTTCTTCTTGAGATGTTGTAAGCAAAACTTTTGTTGTTTCTTCTTAATCAAAAAAATCCAAGTTGATGGAGAGTGGTCTACCGAGGTACTCAAGGATGGGTTCCTCACTCTAGGCACTATCGTAATGGGTGTTGTCGATATCTTCTTCTTTCTCTTTAACAGGTTTGTCGAACTTAAGTATGATTTGAGGTTCAGTTTGGGAATCTAGATCAGAGCTATCTTGATCAAAATTAATTACCTTATCACAACAAATAGTTAGAACGTAGCCGAAATAATAATCTTTATATTCATAATACCCATTGGGACAAAAAGATAATCATAATGGTCTGGGCTTTGAGGATTTATTTCTTTAAATTCGAGACAACCAATCTAATAGCGGCAACCCCCATTTTAACCACCACGCTATCAGTCTTCATGGCATCGTTCTTCTCCTTCTCTTATTGTAGTAATTTTTCTAGTGAAATCTCTAACTTAGGCTGGGCAGGCTGTAGACTCTAGAAGGCCACATGTGCTGAAGCGATTTGAATATGATCGAGTATCTTCTTGGTTGATTTGCTCCAAACTGTGCTCCATCCATCTTTCTTCGAATATAAATCTATTGGAGTGATTGGCATGGCTGAAATCATATTTACAGAACCTCTTTCAGATTCTTTTAAATAATCTTTCAGGATGGTTATATTTCCTTCTTTAAAAATTCTCTCGAGCCAATTCTTGAAAATGAAACAGCCCTATATTGTATGCCCAAAATTCGGTGATAAGGGAAGAAATTAGGATGCTCTTTCTTGTCAGCTTCTTCTAGCTTCTTTGGTTCTGATAATCTAAGCTTGGGCTTCTTCATTAAGTTTCTGAAAATCTTTGGCAAAGCCTCATCTTTAAAAGAATTTACTCTCTACTTTTTTTCTAAAAGAGTCGGACCCATCTACCCTCTGCTTTGTGCAATCCTTATTGGTATGAATGTTGGCTAGGCTAGCCATACTGATGTTTTTGTTGCTTCTGAGCATGCTATGAAGATGGCTGAGAACTCTGGTGAGAATGCTCTGCCTGAATCTTTATTAGATATTTTTCCTTATCAACTGTCGCCACTGTTCTAGATTTCTTCTCGACTGCTCTGGTTGTCCTAGACTTTTATGACTTTTCTTGGGAATCCATATGCTTAATTTTCTCTTATAAACTATTGGCTTTACTTAGTAGCTTCTAGAATGATTTGATGGTGACTCCCTTAAGTGTGAAAGCTACCGACCCATGGATGCATATGAATAGAATCTCAATTGCATGTTGTTCCTGTAGCTTAGGCTCACATTTCATGCTCAGGTTTCTCCACCTCAAGATATAATCTACTAGAGTCTAATTAGGCTTTTGACTTTTCACTATGGGATCTCCAATAGAAACATGATGTTGTGTTCTAGAAAATCTCTTCATGATTAATTGTTCTAACTCAAAAAATGTCTTTACTAACACGATTAATTGTTCTAACTCAAAAAATGTCTTTACTAATCTGTTAGGCAACTTGACATACCAATTAAATGTTATCCCTGACAAGTGCTAACAAACTGACGGAAAAGTAGGCTTCCTCACCTTCGATGATGCCACAGCTGGCACAAAAATGTTCTACATACTATCCTTGATTTGTAGTATCGTTGAATATCTTAAAGTTTGGTGACACAAAACCCTTAGGGTAGGGTATGAAATTGAACACCTCTGGTAAGGTTTTCCCTTTGAAATTAATGCACCACCGGGATAAGGGCCCCCGAACTTGTTGTTCGATCAACTGCTTAATATCCTCTTTTGGTATTACACTTGGTGGGTACTCTTTCTATTGTTGATCATCCATATTGGCGGAGGCAACTTCTCTCCTTTCATTGATAATATGAACTATCCATGGCTGGTTGACCTCTGGAGAAGCTAACTATTGCGATTGTGATTGTCCATGAATTGTAGCCATGACAACCATGGTTGTGGAAATCTCTTCCATTCTCTTCTCCATCAAGCTATTTGTTCATCTCTTAGCATAATAGCTCCGCGCAAATCGTCTACAACGTTTCCTTCAACAAGAGGTTGAGCATCTCGTGCATATGTAGCAGCTCTAGTCTTGATGACATGAATATCCATAAAGTCTTCATCGAGATAATCATTAAAATCAAAATATTCATCATCATCAACGACCACTCCATGCTCTTTCGAGAACTCAGAAATATTAGCCCTAAGCTTTTTAACTTTTTCTTCAATTATCACTTCTTGGACAATTTTAAGATCTGGAGGACTTTCCTGAACATTATTCGCTTTTTTATTTAACTCGATAGAATTAGCTGCAACAATTTCTGATACTTCAGACCGTTGTTTCATTCCACACTCTTGCCCCGCTGGCTCATTGAACCATATTGGTACGGTGACCTAGGGTACCCATACCTTCTTCTTCGACGGTGATGTCTTGAGACGAAGTGCCTCAACAAAGGCATCAACGTGTTGGAGAGATGCATACTCCCCACAGTGCATACCAAATATAGTATTGGGGTACTTCTGTATTTCTTCCTTCTTTAGGGCACTCTTACGAGCAAAAGCTGGTGGTATCATTGGACCCGAACGTGACTTGACCAGTCATTGTCCTGCAAACCTTGGAGCAGCAGTGGTGACAAAGTCAGTGATGGTGACGATTGTATCAACTCGACTTCCTAGACGAAATTTGACGGGAATGTGAGATGGTAAAAATTTTGCCAATCTTTGAGACTGTCGAGCACCTTTGACATCTTTCAAAATCTCTTTCTTTACCCAAGGGGACACCACACCTCCCATTTTCTTAAGTAATTCATCCCATGAACATTCTTCTTTAACAACCAACCTCTGGAATACTGTACGGACTTTGGTGATAGAAATGGGTTACTCCTCCTCATCACGACCACGAAACAATGGTAAGGCAGCAGCAGTCTTTTGAATACTTTCATACCCATTAGTGTCCATTAATGGGTGGAACCTACTCCCTCGCAAAAGTGAAGAGGTCACAAGTAATCCAAGTTCCTCCTGGTGAGGAAACTCATCAACGGGTACCTTTTCAAAAATTTGGGCCTTAGCAGCCTTTCTAATCCTTCAACTGAGATTCCTTCTTTGAGACCTGGTTAATGGCATAGACTTCGATCTAAATCCAATTTTAAATATTGATGGAGGGATAGTAAATCCTCCAGTTGTATCTTCAACAATCATAATCTTTTCCTTTGGCAGATGAGGGAACAACAAACTTAACGGGTGCCGAGGTAGCAGTAGTTTTCACCTTCTTGCTGGAAGGAAAATCTTGAGGACAGTTCAAATTAAATTCCACATACGGTTCCTGTGCTTTTGGAGTGGCAACTTTCATCATGATAAATGGGGCTTTTCCAAGCACGACTTCGAGTTCATCAAATCCGGCTCTAAACTTGATGCTGGGAGAGACATTGTGAGCATCACAGCTAGTTGGCATGTTGCAGGAGAAAGCTAGTGTCGGGAATGCCATTGCAGCAGCTCCATAAAGTAAGCTATGGGGTTAGTTATTTGGCCAATACCTTGTAATTCTAGTGCAACACTAAAAATTAACAAAGGTCGTTCTGTAGATTGAGCAAGTTCTTTCCTGCCTTAAACCACTATTTAACTCATGGTGCTTTGGATGTATATTACAATAATATCATGTTCGTTTCTTAACGAATGAGCCGAAGACGAACCGGACATGAGCTGTTCGCGAACGATGAGCCAGTTTGACATCCCTAATATTAATATATAAAAATATTATTATATATTAATTATATAACTTATATTATATAAATATACAATATCTATATTAGTATAAAAAAAATGTAAAATAAATTAAAAGTAGAGGATTTATTTAATTAGAAGGTTAAAGTTAACCAAACACAAAAAAAATTGATTTAATTTGTAAAGTAGAAAACTAAACCAAAAAAGACATGAGGAGAAGAGTAAACTTTAGGACCCAGAGCGGGACCAACTTCACAATGCATAATGCCCAAGCAGAACTAGTCCACCAACACACCTATTGGGGGTCTGACCCCATAAAAAAGGCAAAATTTCTACTGAACTTCTGAACCTCTCTGTTCAAAGGTGATTGAACAAGTGGTCATGAAGTCCGAATGAGTTGGCCCTACTCACCAAAGAAAGAAATGGGTGAAGCATGCTAACAGAAGAAGGGTAATCTGTGAGGCATGGTAAAATTACTGATGTGTGAATACAAGAATCCCTAATATAAATGGAGAGAGATTCTATACCCCAATGGAGTCACTAGAAGTTGTCGGTTTCTAAATTAGAAGTTGTCGATCGCCGGAATGGATATCTCGATGCCTAATTCAATTTAATATATATATAAGTTGTATTTTAAATTTTAAAAATATAAGACCGGACTAATCTCATATCCTCGGTAGTTTAAATGAACGACCCTAATATCTCAAAGAATGCATCTATCCCGAAGGGTAGACACACTACTTACTGCTGAGGCTCAATTAAATAAACTAAGGAATTTATCTTATATAAAGAATTCACCTAAGAAAACTCTTGATTAAGATCAGGGAATATTATCTTCAAAGAATTCAATGGGATATAGAAATTTTCAAAAGACCAGACAAAGAGGTGTGAAAGGGGAATGACTCCAATTTGGAACATTTTATATTTTATTTTTGATGAATCCAAAGGAAGAAGAACTAGGGGATGTCATGGATCCTGAGGAAAACCTCAGTGATTTTCTGAGCTATCCTATGGTTCGGATTCAGGTTTGGAGAGAATTATTTAAAAGTTTCATCCTACCAATTTTATAAATTAGGGCTTTTTTTTATGCAAGACAATTGCACAAACAACCTAGAATGAGGATTTAGGTCATGACGAACAACCACCTTGGAATCTTAAAATGAGTTAGGGATTATTTTGTATAGTGGAGCTATACAAAGGACTAAAGAAAAGTTGAGGATTTATGTCGCACTAGGCACACAACCTCGAAATTCTATAGCTTTTTGTTTAGTTTTAAGGAAAGATGTGTTGCTATAAATCCTCATGCTGTTGTAGAACCTCATACTATTATAGAAGGCTACCCACAAAGCTAGCACCAGGCTCCTCAATGAAGTAGCAGTCCTAAAGTTTAATTTTTAAAGGTTTAAATGACAAGTTCAAAGTTCAATCATTATGGGGGGTTAAAGTTAATTAGAGTGACACCCGTTAGGATCTCACAGTTCCCTCATTTTGGTATCACTATTTCATTTTGATTTTACTTAGCTTAAACGAGTTATGAAACCCATTTAAACCGAGGAGAGCTCGTTAGCAACTATTGATTACCTCCTTTGAGGGTCTCTCGTAAATTCAAAAGGAAGTTTTATGTTTAGTGACATTTCAAAGGATTTATGGTTAGCTTTGAAATAATTTATTTTACATTTTTGAAAATGTTGATTAATTTTTTAAAAAGCTGATTGGATTTTTTTGCAAGTAAATTAAAGTGCCGAACCAAGCAGTTATAATATTTTGCAGCAAAAGTAAATTGCAAAAATTAAAATGATGGAAATTAAATAACACTATAAAAGTGTGCCTGTCATCTTCTCGGCAAAGATTAGCTTTTGCAATATGTATATAATTTTGTAGAAATTTAAATAAATTGCAAGAGTAGATGAAGGTGTATCTAACAGACCCCAACTATGACTTATTGAGTCCTGAAAGATCTTAGTGGATAATTTTAGAACAAAATATGATAAGTTTAATTTGTCCTCTGAAATATCAAAGAGATCCCAAAGTATTCGAGGAATGGCCCTGAACCACTTTAAAGATCTTTTAAAACATTTCAAGTTCATTTTGAACTTATCACATTGTTTCATTAATCATTCAAGTTAAAAAGGTTACTCTGCTACTCGGTGAATACATTTTAATCAACCCAAAGGCAGGGAATTCAGTTAGTCAATTGATATTTCACTTCAGACTTATGTAGGTGAATGCCCCTAAGGCAAGTTTAAGTAATTAAATATTTTGTAACAACCACTAAAGTTGGGCTCGTAATGCTTAGAGATGTTTATCATTAATCATGTTATCTTTCTAAATCTCATCAAACGATTTTAAATATTAAGCCAAGATCACTACCAAGCCCTTAATAATCTCAATGAGAAAAAAATCTCAATTATTAAAAGTTCACTTTAAGTGGTGTGCATCCATATTAAAGGATTATATCTTTATATCCAATTGAGAGCTTAAAATAAATGAATCAACATTTTCCTAGCCTAAGCCCATCACTTTAGAATCGTCTGATTTTGATTAAGTTCCAATCTTAAAAATTAAGGATAAAAAAATTATAATTTTTCTTTAATTATGGAAAGGTGACAAATTGGTTTATACCTTTCAACCCATTATGTTTAAATCATCCAAAAGTGCTCATTAAGATCAAATTTATCCAGTTTTCCTTTTAAGTGATTCTAAATTTTCATTAAGGCACAAGAATCTAAAATGACCATTTTGACCTTGGGGCCCTTCACTTCAAAACTCATTAAGCATAATTCAAATAATCTTTGAAAATTTTAGAGTGCCCTATCCATGGGGCAATTTAGACATCAGAGAAGAAAATGTGGTTTTTTTAAATTAATTAATTTAAATAATTATCTTAACTTAGAAAATAGGATTAATTTATTTAATCAATCAAAATAAAGTTTTTTTATTATTTATGGAAAAATTATTAGAGGTTCCCTTAGGTGAGAGAAACACTAAGATAAAACTCCATGATTTTTCTAAATTAAATTTCATTTATTATTTAATGATTTTTAGTGGTAGAAAGCGTGTTTTAATTACAAAATTTTTTCCTTATATTTTTATTAAATCTCTATGAGTCCAGAGACAGAGAATAAATTTTATATTTTTATGATTTTTTAATTTATTTATTATATTTATTTTAAAATAAGAAAAATACTTTTTTAGGCCTTTAAAAATATATTTTTAACTTAGTAAAATTGGAAAAATACTTTAATGAGTCTTGACTAATCACGAAAACATAGGCACAATTTAAGATATTTTTTATTTTTGGAATTTTTAATTATTTTTAATTTAAAATATAGTTCAAAAATATAAAAAAATACAAAATTATTTAAGCCATCATGATATTTTTTCTAACCTTCTTTGACCACAAGAAACCAACTAAAATTTGTCCCATAATTTCCCAAGTGATATTTTAGTTTATATTATTAATTTAAGCCAAAATAGACATCCAAGCTTGAAAATTAGGGTTACAAACATAGGGATGCTCTCTGACCTTGGAAAAATCATAGAATATCTCCTTTACCATGAGGAACAAAGCCTAAAAATCTCAAGTCATGGTGAGAAATATTTAATCAAAAATAAATTTAAATACCAGAGAGAGTATTTAATTAATTTAAAATTAGAGAGTCCGAATATAATTTTTGTTTTTAGTGCACATTATTGTTCTCTGTTCACTGAGTAACAATGTATTTTTATTTTATTTTTATGGTTTTTTTATGCAAAGTTATGAACTTTCAAAGATCGGGTATTTATATTATTCAGAAAAAGCCTATTTTTCTACTTATCCATGCGGTGCTGACTGGATCATAGGCAGCTCTGAAAGATCACGTGGCGCTCTGCCATTTTATGCCACCTTCTAACTCAGCTGGCAAACATCCTGCTATTTTGTTCCATCCATCCGTCCGGTGCAATCTAGAGCGTTCATTCAATACATGCAAAAACGAATGACATCCATTCACCGTCCTCAATTTCCTTAACACAAGATTCATTCAACTTCAAACTTTAAGATCTCTCTCGATACTCAACCAAATCATATGGTGTTTTTTCCTACACCTTCATCTACTAAATACAAAATTATCTATACATTTGCATGAAATACAGTATACATGTGTGGAGAGTCAAATTAAGCTCTGTTTGAGGAGAGAGTTCAATACCTTTGTCTAAGAGGGGTGGCCTCAATCATATGGTTGGAGAAGCTTCAGAGGAGTTCAACAAGCCTTCGGGTGAACTTCTAGGTTATGGTGAATTATCTATGTATAATTTTGACCAAGGCTGATTTTAGGTATTGGTTTAGAGCAAGGTTAAAGGCTATATGTGATAAGGCTTTTGTGGTGAATTGACTCCTCTCACTCTGGGAATGGTGTGTGCACAATTAATTGAACTTTGGTGAACTCTAGAGGTTTAGAGAATTATGTCCTAGTTTTGGCTGAGAATTTAGTTAGGAAATTGGCTCTGGACAGTGAGAATTAGGGTTGAAGAATAGTGGGATTACACTTAAGAAGGTTTGGAGAAGCTATGGTGAGATTCGGGCAGAGTTTCCCCTAGGTTTCAAGCACTCTCCCCTTTGGCCATGAATTGGACAATTTATAGCCAAGGTTGTTGATGTGCCCTGGTGTTTGTTATTTTTTTTGCATGATTTATGTTAATTTAAATCCTCAGTAATAGTGCCAAAAAAGTTGACCAGTCCCAAAATTACACAGTAATTTAACTTTCAAAAATATAACCAAAAACTTGACCCAATATATATTAAGTAGTTAGTGTGCAAAATCAAAATGTTATAAAAAATATATAAAATAGTTCATGCACTAGGGGTTCTACGCAAGTGCACGTATCGCTTCACAGTTCATGCACTAGGGGTTCTACGCAAGTGCACCTATCGCTTCAAGTATTATAAAGCTTTCTTTAAAAACTCCAGTATCGATCCCAAAGAGAAGCACAATAGGAAATCCCTTCAGCTAATTCTAGTCCACTACTATCAAGTCTTAGTTTAGAAGATGTAAAGTCATACGATAATTTCATAAATCACAATATTCAAACTATAAAAATTAAAGTAAGAAAGACAAGTTAAAATGGGTTTAATGAATGCTAACAAAAATGTAACTAAAATAACTAAGTTTACTAAATTAACTTCTAAACTTCAATGTAAAATTTACTAAGACTAAACGAAATTTTATGACGAAGTGTTAAAATTTAAGAAAGCATATTTTCCCTTTACAATGAGTGTGTGAATTGAGAAGAAATTAAAATCCTTTAAATATATAAAAAAATTTTTTGTGCCAAATAGGAGAAATCCTATTCTTGACCCTCTTCCAAGTCCATAATGAACATTGACTAATCCAGAGTTTGGTCCCTAATTCTATGGTTAGGTTGGGAGGATACCGGCTGCCACTTCAGAGCTCCCACTACTCTCCCACCTGAGGGCTAACAATCTCGCATTAGTTTGCAATTAGCTGGACCAAATTGGGGACTTTAATTTGTCACCTTAAAATCTCTAATTCTGCATCCAACAAAGAATATTTCCATAATTATTTGCACTCAACCCCTTGGATGACATCCTCTCCCATGAAATTAAATGTGATTCTCCCCATGTTGTTGAAATCATAGTCCTTTTGGAACATATATTTCTCAACACATTTTGACATTTCAATTGGCTAGATCAAAAATAAAATAACCCTTTTAAATAGTTTAGGGACCATTTTGACAATTTTCTTGACATTTAAAACCGTATAAAACTAAATCAATTCTTCACCAAACCATATCTCATTGTACGGAGAAGGATAAAGAAGACTACTCAAAATTCATGAGAATGATACATTTAAATTCATCGGAATGATATGCCAAAACACAGATTTCATATATAAAAACATGTTTACAAAATAAAAAAATAAAAGAACACAACTTATCTCACAATCCTTCCCAAGCAAATCCCTAGAAGTTGTCTTCAAGCACTTCTCTCTTTACAATCACACTCAATTCTCTCTTAGAAATGTAATGAAGTAGTAAATCTCTCACCTTCCCTCTCCTCTTACAACCTAGAAGAAAATCCTCTCACTCTTACGCCACACACACACATTTTTTTCCTACACTTCGTTCTCTTTTATTATAGGCTAACTTCCTCCAAAAAGAATTCAAAATTTCCTCCAAAATTCTATCCAAAAGTCAAACCTTTGGAATTCCAAAAGACATGTCCATTGAAGAGACATATCCCTTCATTAAAGAGCCTTCCAAAGTGTTTAGATGCATTGAAACACTCCATGGGACATTTGAATAATTTCTGGGCTCAAGGAGGCCAGGGGGTGGCTACTGATGGTTAAGTCCAAATGGCAAGTGATGATGGCCAAGATATTTTGGTTGAGGCCAAAAATGGGATGATATCCCTTAAATCAATGGACCATTGGTCCATAGCTCATGTAGGGTGGGCTAGGTGGGTTAGGTGGGCCGACCTGAGTCACTAGAGTCCAAAAGGTGGTTGTAGTGGCTTTGGTTTGATCAATTTGGCTTGGGTTGGTCAATTTTGGTGCATGGGTTCAATTTTGGGCATTTTAGCTTGAAGTTGGGTTTAGTTTGCACTAGTCATGACGGGCTAGTCATGACATTGAATTCAATTGATTAATTAAATGGGTATGCTTGATTGTTACAAGAAGCTTAGAAAAGATTTGGAGTGATTTTGAATTGGTTTAGAGGTTCAATTTAAAGTATTTTGGCTCATGATCAATTTTTGGGGTGTTAGGTTAGACTTGTGTTTGAGTTGGACTAGAGTTTGTCTAGGGCCCAATTAATGGTTTAAATTGGACCTAATAATTTTTATGAAGAGCTTTGGATATGAATTTAGTGAAAATCTAGGGTTATGTAGTTCAATTTAGTTGAATTTGGAGACATGTCCAAATTAAGGCAAAATTGGGGGCTTTGGCCCAAGTTGACTTTTCAGTGAAACTGAGGCTTTACCAAGGCCAATTGAAGGTCCAATTTTATGTGGGGAAGTGTTTGAAGAGTTTATGATGCAAAATCAGAATAATTAGATAGATTTAGGGGTTCATTTGAGTGAAATTTTGGTTTGGGGTCAAATTGGGGCTTTTTGATTTGGGTGAAAATTGGACTCCAATGTGGGTCATTTAGGCTTATATTGGGTTTCAATAAAGCTTGTGCATGAATAAATTGAGTTTAGAATCAAAATTGGGAAAAATTGGGATCAAATCGGTGGACATTGGGGGTGAATTTGGGTAATTGGGCCTTTAAAGGCAATTTGGGGCTTTTGGTCAAAATTGGTCGAATTGGACAAATTGAGCTCAATAGAGTGGTTAAAATTGATTTTGAGAACATTTGAAATGATTTTAAAGGCTTTGGGACAATTTGGTTCACCAAGGGTATTTTGGTAATTTTGGAAAAATGAGGGGTATTTTGGTAATTTTGAAAATTTTTGGGCATTTTGGAAATTTTGGGTGGTTTCAAATGGGTTGACATGATTTTTGAATAAAACTGGGTAATTTGGCAATTTTGGGAATTTTAGAGTTTCAAGGGTAGTTTGGAAATTTGGGTAGATTTGGGGGCAAAAGGTTAAGTTGGGCATTTTGGTAAAATTGTGGTGCTAATCACCCTAATTGAGCCATGGACCAATAGAATTCCCTACATTGGGTCCTCCATGTACTGGTCCTAGCTAAACCCTGCTTAGGGCTACTGAGTCTATGGGACCATCTATATGAGTCTCCAAATGGGTCAAGGGAAGTTAAGCATGTTTGGGTTTAAGGTTGTAAGTGGAAGTGCAATGTGCAAGTGTGTGTATGTGACCAACCATGACCACACTACGAGAGTGTTATCTATAAGGCCAAGCAATCTTATGAGGATTCCCCTTAAGCTCCCTCATATTGACCCCACCAACTAAGTGCTAGAGGTTAGAGCCAATATGTGGAACTTCTGCTAGAGGTTAGAGTAGTTGAGCAAAGAAGAGAGTTGAGCATAGAAGAGTTTAGAGTTTCTAATGGTGAGGGGTTCCAATTCTAGTCCTCTAGGAATGGTCAACAGGAAAGTCCTATGGCTAGAACCTAGGCTAATAAATAGGAATGAGTAGACCTTAACCAAAAGTGAGGTCAACATGCCCATTCACTTTAAATATCCTTCCACTATTTGGATCTTCAATATTAATAGCTCCATAGGGATAAACTTTTACAATTGTGAGTGACCCTTTCCACCTAGACTTCAGTTTTCCAAGAAAAAAATTCAATCTTGTATTGTATAATAAAACTTCATCTCTATGTTCAAATTCCTTTTTTATTTTGATCTGATCATGTCATTCTTTCATTCTTTTCTTATAAATCCTAGCATTATCATAAGATTCATTTTTATTTTATTCAAGCTCATTCAATTACAATAAACTTTTTTCACCAGCAACTTTCAAATTGAAATTGAACTCCTTAATACCCCAATCAGCTTTATGCTACAATTATACTTGTGGGTGATATGTCCTCCCAAAAATTAATCTATACGGGGACATTTCTACAAGTGTTTTATAAGCTATCATGTATGCCCATAATGCAACATCCAATCTAGCAGACCAATCAATTTTATTAAGATTCACATTTTTTTTCTAATTTTTTTTTTAATTTCATGATTAGATATTTCTCCTAAATCACTAGTCTGTGGATGATAAGTAGTCACAATTTGAATCATAATATTATATTTTACCACCAACCTTGTAATTGTTGCATTCCTAAAGTTAGACCCTCCATCAATAATGATTACTCTAGGCATTCCATATCGTATGAAAATATTTTTGATTAAAAATTTTGAAACACTACGAGCATCACATCGAGGTAAAGTGATTGATTCATTCAATCAGTGATTGATTCAATCCATTTTGAAACATAATCCACAACATTAAATATATACAGATATCCAAATGAAGGTATAAATGCTCCCATAAAAACTAATTCCAATGCATAAAAAAATTTCAATTTCCAAATTAAAATTTAGAGGAATTTGATTTCTTTTTGAAATTTTACCTACTCTCTGACACTGATAACATGATCTTATATATATATATTAACATCTCTAAATATAGTAGGCCAAAAAAATTCATATTACATAGTTTTATGGATAGTTTTATCATTCTCAAAATGACCACCAAATTTAGAATCATGACATTTTTGGATAACTTCCTGAATTTATTTATAAGGCACACACCATCTCATTACAAAATCTTTGCATTTTTTGTACAAATATGGGTCATCCCAAAAATAAGATTTTGCATCATGAATGAATTTCTTTTCCTATTGTTTTGTCAGTCCATATGGTAAAATACCACCAAAAATATTATTCACAATATGAGAATACCACGGTATTTCTTTTCCTTTTACAGTATAAAGTTGTACATCAGGAAAACTTTCATTAATTTCTTTATCTAAATCAAGTATCTCTTCCTGTTCTAGCCTAGATTGATGAACAGTAATTTGATTAACAGACTCTTTTCTATAGACTACTACAAAATAAAACTTTTCCATCAAAAGTATCCATCTAATTAAACTTGGTTTTGCATCATTTTATTGAATTAAATATTTAATAGTCGAGTGATCAGTATGCACAATGCATTTAGCTCCAATGAGATATGACCTAGACTTATGGAAAGCATAAACAATGCCTAATAACTCTTTTAAGTAGTGGTATAGTTAATTTGAGCATCATTAAGAGTTTTACTAGCATAATATATGACTTTATAAATCTTGTCAAATCTTTGCCCTGAAACAACTCCAATTGCATAATCACTTGCATCACACTTCAATTCAAAAGGTTTCTCCCAATCAGGTGAAATATTTATATGATTAGTGATCAATTTTCCCTTTAAAGTTTTAAAGGCTTTAAGGCAATGTTAGTTAAAGTCAAATTTTGTGTCTTTTTCTAGAAGTTAGCATAAAGGCTTCGTAATTTTTAAAAAATTCTTAATATAACATCTACAAAATCCAGCATGTTCTAAAAGCTCCTAACTCCCCATACAATAGTAGGTAGAGGTAAGTTACATATAACCTGTATTTTTCCAGGATTTGCTTCCATGCCATTTTTTGAAATTTTATGCTAAATTATAATTCCTCGTGCAACCATAAATTGACATTTTTCTCAATTTAATATGAGATTACTCTTTCACATCATTCTAAAACTATCTTTAAATGATTTAGACATACTTCAAATGAAGTTCCAAATGCAGAAAAATTGTCCTTAAGGACTTCAATCCCTTTTTCAATTAATTCACTGAAAATTGATATCATACATCTTTGAAATGTTGCAGGTGTATTACATAATCTAAAGGGCATTTGCTGAAAAGCAAAAGTTCCATAAGGAGTAGTAAATGTTATTTTCTGTTGATTTTCTTTAGCAATAGGTATTTGATGATAACTGGCAGATTATGCAACTATTGTTCTGGTCTAAAAGGGTAAAGGAAAATTATCCTTCTTGGTGGCAGAATTTAATTTTCTATAACATATGCAAATCCACCATCTAGTGACTTGTCTTATTAGTATTCATTAGTCTCTTTCATCACAACATTCACGCCTCCTTTCTTTGGAACATAGTGAATTGGAGTTACGTAAGCAAAGTTTGAAATAGGATATTTTATTCTAGCTTCTAAACATTTTAAAATCTCTTTCTTGATAACTTCTTTCATCATAAGATTCAATCTCCTTTGAGGATCAACTGTTGGTTCATCTTGATCTCCAAAAAAAATTCTATTCACACAAATTGAAGGACTGATTCTCTTAATATCAGTTAATGTCCATCCAAAGGCTTTCTTTTATCTTCCTAAAGTTTTAACAACTATTGTTCTTGCGTATCAGTTAATTATGAGGATACAATAAAAGGTAATATGGATAAATCTCCTAAGAATGCATACTTTAAATGTGTAGGAAGTGTTTTCCTTTCTAGTTCAGGAGGTTTCTGAATAGATGAATCAAATTCTTGTTACTATCTACAGGATATAACATTTGAAATTTTTCCTGAACATAATCCAAAACTTCATTACTTACTTCTGTAGATCCAGCTTGAATTGCATCCTCATTTTCATATTCCATATAACCTTCTTCAATAATATTTTTGAATGTCTTTGTGAAATATTTATGGCTTAAATATTTGTTGATATACATTCTAAAGCATTCAATCTCTTGCTTTTTTGTAGGGTATCTCATTGATTTTGCAATATTAAATGTAACCTCTTGATCACTGACGCTCCTACTTAGTTCTCCTTTCTACACATCTATCAAAACTCTTCCACTAGTAAGGAATGGTCTTCCTAAAATAATAGGAATTTTTTTATCTTCCTCCATATCTAATATAATAAAATCCACAAGAAAAATAAATTTATCAACATTCACCAAAATATTTTATATAACCCCTTTAGGATAAATAATTGAATTATCAGCTAATTAAAGAGTTACAGTTGTAGGTGAAATATCTCACAAACCAAACCTTCAAACCTTCTGAAAGTTGATAAAGGCATAAGATTAATATTGGCTTCTTTTGAATTATAACACTACACTTCTCACTAAGTGCAATAGGTTCATTATATACAAACTTCCTTTTCTTTTTAAGTATATCCTTCATAAAATTCACATAGCTTGGCATTTGTTTTAAGGCTTCAATAAATGAAATGTTTATTGTTAATTTCCTCAATATCTCTAAAAATTTTGAAAATTTATTATCTCTATTTTTTGCTTCAATCTTTGAGTAAATAGAGGTGATGGTTTTTATACAGTGATTTTCTGTAGTTTAATAAGACATTCTTACTCAAAATGAAAATCTTCCCCAAATTTTTCATTTTACACCTCATTTTTATCAACTTCAACTCTCAATTATTTTTGTACTCTAGTTTCTAATTCTTTCCCCTTCTCAGTTGAATAGCCTTAATTTGCTCTTTATTTTGATCTTTAGGTTTTACTTCAACATTACTAGGCAACGTTCCTGGAAGTCTATTGATGAGTGCAGTAGCAATACATCCCAATTGATTTTCCATGTTTCTAATTGCAACTCCTTGACTTTGTAATTGGCTACATTTGCAATATTAATTATATTAATTTTTCCAATGACAACATTTTCTCCATACTCTGTATGTTATTAAAACCTGGTGGATAATAAGGTTTAAAAGTTTCATTCCCTTGAATGTTGGAGTTACCTAATGGGTTCGCAGCATTGTTTCCCCAATGCGAAGTTGCAACAATAGAGTTATTGTTAGACCAACTAAAATTTGGATGATTCTTCCAACCAAGATTATAATAATTGGCATAAGGATTATTAAAACGATTACTTATTGCATTTAAATTCTCAATAGGAGATTGAGATTCCATCATTTGTCCCAATGAACTCTCCTTAAGCACAGGTGATGTTTAAGAATAATTCATTTCATATTGCTCTATCTTCTTCGATATAATAGCTATTTGGGAAACTAACATAGATATTGCATCAGAATCATGAATACTAGCTGCTCGTTTTGGATTTATCCTTTCAGAACGTCATTTAAAATTATTAGTAGCCATCTCTTTATATAAAGAATATGCTTCATCGAATGATTTTGATGTTAATGATCCGCTATAAGTAGCATCAATTATTGATCTAAGAGATCCAACCAATCCATTATAAAAAGTTTAAATTATTAACCAATCTGCAAATGCATGGTGTGGGCACTTCCTAAGAAGATCCTTAAATCTTTCCCAAGCTTCATATATCGATTCCTCTTCAAACTAATAAAAAGTTGTAATATCATTTTCAAACTTAGTGATTTTTTATGATGAAAATATTTAGATAAAAATTTTTGTGACAAGTCTCCCCAAGTTCTGATAGATCCAAGTGCTAAAAAGATTAACCAAATCTTAGCTTTATCTCTTAGTGAAAAAGGAAAAAGTCTAAGTCTGACGATATCATTCAACACTCTATCATATTTAAATGTAGCACATAACTCTAGAAAGCTAACAAGGTGTAAATTAGAATCTTCAGTTGGTGTTCCCCCAAACTGATTGTTTTGTACTATTTAGATAATAGCAGGATTAAGCTCAAATGGATTGGCAGCTACAATAAGGTTTCTTATGCTCAAATGAATTGCATCCACTGTTAGGATTAGCATAATCTCTTAAAGGTCTCTGATAATGTTCATTTTCATTTCCAACTTTACTTGAGTTGTAAGCAATTTTTCTAAAGTGATCTGTCTCTTTTTGCTCTTTTCAAATTTTTCTAATAGTTCTTTCTAACTCCGAATTGTAAGGTACTAAATTTTCATATCTTAAACTAGGCATAAACAAACACAAAAAGCAATAAAAATAAGCAAACACACAAAAATATATAAATATTTGAATTAAACTACAAAAACTTTTTTTTAGTTTAAAATAAATAATTTAAATTATAAAATAATTTGCAAATACTTTCTGTTACTTTTTCAGAGCGCCAAAAACTTGATGCGGGCGGATTTAGTGTGTTATTTTGGAAATATTTTTCAATATTACAACATACACATTGCAGATACAATAATATATATACAATTTAATCCCAACCAATATATCATTATTGAAAATAATTTCATCTTTTATAAATCTTTAAACTACCAAATCCCCTAAAATAAACACAAGTATGCGTATCGCTCAAGTAATAAAGGGCTTTAATGGAGTCTTAGATATCGATCTCATAGAAAAAATGGAAATGCTTATAAATAAATTTTTATTATTATAATATAAACTCTAATTTAAACTACAAAAGTGAGTACAAAAGTGAAGTATGAAATTCGAATCTAAAGTAATTGAGTGAATGCTAAAAAAATGCAATTAAAAGAGTATATTAATTAAGCAAATTACTAAAGCTTCAAATGTAAACTTACGAAAACTAACAATATTTTTGTGGTGAAGAGTTCAAATTTAAGAAAGCATTCTTCCCCTTTACAATGAGTATAAGGATTATAAAGAATTTAAAATTATTTAAAAATATATAAATTGTTTTGTGTGAAATAGGGAGCAATTCTATTTATCCTCTTCCAAGTGCATAAAGAATATAGACTAATCCAGAGTTTAGTCTCTAATTTTACGGTTAGGCAAGGAGGATGTCGGCTGTCACTCTAAAGCTCCCACTACTTTCTCACTTGAGGGCTAACAATCTCGCATTAGTTTCCAGTCAACTGTACCAAATTGGGGATTTTAATCTGTCACATTAAAATCTCTAATTCTGCATCAATTTAAGTATATTTCCCAATTTATTTGCACTCAACTCCATGGATGACATCCTCTCCCATAGAACCAAATGTGATTCTCAATATGTTGTAGAAATCATAGCCCTTCCGAAACATATATTTCTCAACACATTTTAACATTTCAATTCTCTAGATCGAAAGGTAAATAAAGATTTAAGTTCAGATCATCACAAATTTTTTACAGTTAAAATCATATAAAATAGAATCCATTCTTCACAAAATCATATCTTATAGTATGGAAAGGATAAAGAAGACTACTTAGAATTCATGAGAAGCAAATAACAAAACACGAATGTCATATATAAAAAAAAGTTTACAAAATAAAAATATAAAAGAACACAACTTATCTCACAATCCATCCTAAGAAAATCCCTAGAAGTTCTCTTTAATCACTTTACCTCATTACAAGGACTCTGAATTCTCTTTTAGATGTGTAATGAAGAAGAAATTCTTACATTCCTTCTCCTCTTACAATCCTTGAGGAAAATCTCTATGCCCTTGGCATTCTCTATCTTTCTCAATCTCACACCACTCTCTCTCTTGAACCCTCTTTTCACCCCTCCTCTTCAAACCCTAGACTTCTCTCTCTTTTATTAGAGGCTGCCTCCCTCCAAAAAGAATTCAATATTTCCTCTAAAATTCTATTCAAAAGCCAACCCTTTTGAATTCAAAAAACATTTTTATTGATCCAAGAGACATATCCCTTCATAAAAGAGCCTTCTCAAGTGACTTGATGAATTGAATCATACCATGGGGCATTTAGAACAAGTGGACCATTTGAAATTCACACAAAATTTGTCTCGACCCGCCTTAATCCGAAAAAAGTCATCTTTGGCGCCTCAGGCGTTGGTTCTTACCATGGGGCATTTAGAACAAGTGGACCTTTTGAAATTCACACAAAATTTGTCTCGACCTGCCTTAATCCAAAAAAAGTCATCTTTGGCGCCTCAGGCGTTGGTTCTAGCTATTCAAGCACCATCCTGCTTAAGATAACATTGTTCTGGGTTTTGGTGCTAGAGGCGCCAAATCTGGCGCTTCTAGCACTAACACTGGGTAATATGGTGCTTCAGGCGCTACAATCTCAAAATTTGTTGTATTGGCTCCAAATTTCATTTTTTTTTTTGCTACTTTTGCTCCAAATGCCTAAAATTGATATACCTGTAACAAAAACATGAAATTTCCCTTCTTTAAAATGCAATATCACCAAAAATAATCATAAAATTTACACTTAAAATAACACATTATTTTGGTGTATCACCTATGTCTTACATGGATCCAATTCAACTGAACCACTCGGTTAACACAACCTAACTCAAGTTAACCTAATCTCAAATAAATCACCGAGTCAACCCATCCCAGCTCCTGTTAACGCAAATTTGACTGTATCACTATGTCAACCTGACCTAACTTGGATTATCCAAAATTTAACTAAATCACCGAGTCAACCTGAACTAACTTGGGTTGGGTTAAACCAACCTAACTCGAGTTAACCCAACTCAACTAAACTACTAGGTCATCATGACCTTACTCATGCTAACCTTATCCAAAAGAATTAACCTGAACTAACTTGAGTTGGGTTAAACCAACCTAACTCGAGTTAACCCAATTCAACTAAACTACTAGGTCAGCATGACCTTACTCATGCTAACCTTATCCAAAAGAATCACCGAGTCAACCTGACCTAAGTCATGTTAACAATTTTAACTAAATCACTAGGTTAACCAAATCATCCTTGGGTCAACCCAAATTCAACTGAATGAATGGGTCAACCTAACCTAACTCAAGTTAAACCAATTTAACTAATGAACCAATGTGACGTAGCTTGGGGATTTGCCCTTCTAGGTGAGCTCAAGTAAATCCAAACTGAGCTGACCCAACTCAGGTTAACTCAATTAAACCAATGAGCCAACGTGACTTAACTTTGGTCAAAGTAGTCTCCGGGTCAGCCTGACCTACCTCAGGCTAATTAAAAGTCAACTCAACCTACTGAGGCAACCTGATCTAACTAAGGTTAACTCAAAAACAACTTTTTGTTCAGATAATCAAAATAAACTCTGATTAACCATACTTGAAACTCAACTTCAATCTAAATTTAAGTCTCAACCCAAGTTTAATCGAGGATTCATTTAAGTTTAACCAATTTTGATTTTAAATAGAAAATTCAAATCTAAATTAACGTAGACTTCACCTAAGTCTAATTTAACTTAAACTTGGTTCAACCTAGGGATCTTAACTTGAAAAAGTCTACTTTAACCTTATTTGATCCCAAATTAACTCAACTTGGTTTAACTTGGCTTACCTCAAGTAAATCTAAACCAAGTAAGACAAGTCTGATTATAGTCAAACTAGGCCAATTTGGGTCAATTAAATTAAACTTTGTTCGATTTAAAAAAGTTTGAAGATAATTTGAGAGATAACCAACCTAATTCAAATTAACTAGAATTACTTAGAGACTTAACTTTAGAATAGTTCAACCCAACTTGAACTAATTTAAAATTAACCGAGACCTAGGTGATAGGAGGTTAAACAAGGTTTGGCTTCTAATAAAACTACATAAACACACTTATCCAGTGATAATTTGAGCTAAAGTACCAAAAAAACCAAAATGAAAAAGACATAAAGTATACCATAAAAGATATTAAAACTTAAACTTTAATAAAAAAATGAAACTTAGTCTTAGAAGGTATTTTAGAGGAGGCTACTAATGGCTGATAATGAAATATCTATCTGTCCCTAGTGATTAATCAAACCATAAACTCCAATGACATAAGAATGACAGAACCATGGGATCTTGACCAGGAGACTCGACTTGCAATCACTTGTATTTTAATCTCCTTAATTTTACCATAAAATATATCTCAAATTATTTCTAACAGCTAGTGGGAACACATGCAATGATTTATGAATTATATAATATATGTTTACGGTAGTGATATTATGCAAGTATACGTATCATTTCAAGCAATATATGATTTTCTTTAAAAATCCCAATATCAATCCCACAAGGAATGCGATAACTCTTAAAATCAACTCAGAGAAATTTCTATTTAAATTGTAAATTAAAAAGATAAGAGATCTAAAATGATATGTGATACGCCTAAAAATTTCTTACTTTTTAGTATATATTGTATGCTCAGTTTTAATGATTTTTAATGATATTACATTTTAAAGGAAAGTATTTTGCATATTTTTTTTTTCAGGTATAAGAAATAGAATTTTGGATAAAATGAAGCAAAAAATGTGCAATTTGGAGTAAAAATGAGCAAGAAAAAAAATTCTAACTTTGCACAATTCGATATGTCTCTCTATGCTTAATCTACTTTACAATTCTCACTTATTTTTGAATGATTTTACATTTTAAAGAAAGACTTTATTCATGCTTATTTTGTAATTATATCTGTTAGGAGCGAAACACAACTGAAATAAGGTGAAACCGAGACAATCGGAACAAAAAAGAGGAGTTGTTACAGGGTGGCGCATGATGCGACAAAATTCAGAGAACTACCACGTGATGCACCAAAGCTGGCACATGATGCGCCAGAGACGAATTTTTGCAGATTAAGGCGGCACCAAAGCTGGCACATGATGCGCTAGAGACGAATTTTTGCAGATTAAGGCGGTTCGACATAAATTTTTGGTGAATTTTCAAAGGGAAAATTGTTCTAAACACCCCTTGGAGTGATTCAATGCATCTAGACAATTTGGAAGGTTCTTTTATGAAGGGATATGTCTCTTTGATCAATGTACAAGTCTTTTGAATTCAAAAGAGTTGACCTTTGGATAGAATTTTGGAGGGAATTTTGAATTTTTTTTGAGTGAGGCAGCCTTTTATAAAAGAGAGGCAAGTTTAGGGCCTGAAGAGGAGTTTCTTTTGGGGCGTGAGTGTGGTGTGTGTGTGTGTGTGTGTGTGTGGTGTGAGAGAAAGGCAAGGGCTTGGAGATTTTCTTCAAGGATAGTAAGAGGAGAGGGAAGGTGACAGATTTCTTCTTTATTACACTCTTAAGACAGAATTGAGAGTGCTTGTAAGGAGAGAATGGCTTGAAGAGAACTTCTAGAGATTTTTTTGAAAGGATTGCGAGATAAGTTCTGTCTTTTACTTCTTTTCTTTTGTAAAATTATTTTTTATTAAATAAACTCGTATTTTGTCATATCCTTCTCATGAATTCTAAGTAATCTTCCTTATCTTTCTCCTACTTTGAGATATAATTTGGTGAAGAATTGATTTTTTTTTCTATGATTTTAAATGTCAATAAATTATGATGATTTGAAATTATGATGATTTGAACTAAATTATGATGATTTGAACTCTGATCTTCATTTACTTTTTGATCTAATGAATTAAAATGTTAAAACATTTTGAGAAACATATGTTTTAAAAAGGGCTATGATTTGTACAACAAGGGGAGAATCACATTTGATTTCATGGGAGAGTATATCATCCATGGAATTGAGTGCAAATAAATAGGGAAATATACTTTTTTGGATGCAGAATTGGAGATTTTAAGGGGACAGATTAAAATCCACAATTTGGTCTAGTTGATTGGAAAACTTATGCGAGATTGTTAGGCCTCAGGTGAGGAAGTAGTGGCAGCTATGGAGTGATTGCTGGTATCCTCCCAGCTTAACCACGGAATTAGGAACCAAACTCTGGATTTGTCAATGTTCTTTATACACTCTCAGAGGGTAAATAATATATACACTTGGAAAAGGGTAAAGAATAGGATTGCTCCTATATGGTACAAAATAATTTCTATAAATTTTTAAATAAATTTAATTTCTTCACAATCCATATACTCATTGTAAAGAGGAAGGATGCTTTCTTAAATTTGAACTCTTTTTCATAAAACTTTTTTGTCTTAGTAAATTTAACTTTTAAATTTAGAAATTAGTTTAGTAAACTTAATTCCTTTAGTTACATTTTTATTAGCATTCGTTAAACTTATTTTAACTTTTCATTCCTACTTTAATTTTTATAGTTCGAATATTTTGATTTAAGTTATTATCACAAGAATTTCCATCTTCCAAAATTAAGGTTCTATAGTAGTAGAATAAAATTAGCCTAAGGGATTTCTTACTACGCTTCTTTGTGGGATCGATACTAGGGTTTTAAATAAAGTCCTATATTACTTGAAGCGATACATGCACTTATGTAGAACCACTAGTTTGTAAACTATTTTTTATATTTTATAACATTTTCATATTAAATACTTAATATAAATTGGGTCAACATTTTGGTCATATTTTTGAAAGCTAAATTACTGCGTAATTTTGGCATGGGTCGAGTTTTTGGCACTATTACTGGGGATTTAAATTGACATAAAACACGCAAAAAAATAGCACACACTAGGGGCACATCAAGTTTTTGGCGTTGTTGCCGAGGAAGCTTCAGTAAAACTTTAGGAGGATTTTAGTTGAAACTTTAAGAGAATTTTAGTTAAACTTGTAAGACTTAGATTTAGAATTTATATTATTATTATATAGTTTGTTTAATTATTATGTGTTTATTTTCAAGAAAATCCAAAATACCAAAAATATTTTTGATTTATGTCCTATTAGTTAAGTCTTTAGATTTTTATGTGTAGTTTATGAGCTACAGACCTTGAATTTTACAAGTCAGATTTGGAGATAACTTTGAGAGAGATTTGAAAAAACTCCATGAATTTAATGTAAAAATGGTGGATCAATGATATAATGAATATTCAAATTTGGATTATAATGCTAGATGTTTTGAAAGAGTAAACCGCAAGAGAGCGGCAAATTTTCAAGAAGGTATGCTTGTTATTGTAATTTCTCAAGTTGCACATATTGAGAGGAAGTTAGATCAATACATAGAAAGATATCCTCAAGGAACCCCAATTATTGAGGAAAATTCATTTAAAAAATGGATTAAAACTCTTCATGAGATACTTAATTCTTATTCCAATTATTACATTCCAGGTCGAGAAAATCATTTGAATTTTAACAGGAATAATAATTTTGGAGAAGAAGACCAATTTTGGGAAGATAATTAATTTAATTGGACATGAATTAATTTAATAATCAATTTAATTATACATGTAGTTGGAATAATCGTGGCTATTATAATGATTAACTTTCTATTCCTCATAACTTTAACTTCAACCACCAAAATGAGGACTTATTAGATTATAATGAAGAGAAATATTTATTAGAAGATGTTGTTATTCAAATGGAGACTGAACTGAAGTGTCAAGGGACCGCAATAAGGAACATGGAAAACCAAATGGGGCTGATTATTAACTCAATTAATAATCCTCCTCAATTTAACTCCAACCCACAGGATGAGGAGAAGGAAATAATGTTAGAAGAAGTTATGATTCAAATGAAGAGTGAGTAAAAAAATCAAGAGGTTGTAATAAAAAATATGGAAAACCAACTGAGGCAGATTATTAATGCAATTAACAGTTATTACCCCAGAGATTTTACCTAGTGACTCTGAGATAAACCCTAGGGAGATGAATGATGAGCAATTTAAAATTATAAAATGAATATTTAGAAGAGAATTTGAGGATATGTTTCATAAGAACTTTGTGTTGAGAAATGAGGACAAGAAGGTTGAAAGACTAATGAAAAAAATTCCTAAGGAATTAGAAAAATGTATTTCCTCAACTAAGATAAATATAGAAAGACCACCTCTACCATTTACTCAGTACCAAGGGGAAGAATTGAAAGATAAATTTAAACAAAAGTGTAACTTACAAGAAATTGATCCAGAATTTGAACTATTTAGAGAGAATTCGATCCAAAATTTGGGAGATCTTGAAGTATCATATAAAAATCCCTTTCTTATAAATTTCAAGGATGATATTAATATGAAAATTGAAAAAATCACTAGAATAATATTGGATCTAGAAAGAAGTATGAAAAAAAATATGAATCAATCTGAAAAGGAAGAGCTGATAGAAAAATTTTAATTCAAGGATTTCGTAGGAATCCATATATCTGGAGAAGATTGGGTGATTTTAAGGGTGATTTTAAAGTCTTATCTAAATGGAGTTTTGATCCAGGTGGAGTCATTTTTCCGGTTGGCGACGTTAAATAAATTGTTTTATGAGAGGCAACCCAAAGTTATTAGTGTGGTTTGATTTAATGTGCTTGAGAGTTATGTTTGTTAGTGTTGTATTGTGTTTGCTTTAGTATGGATATCTTAAAGTATCATACAAAAATCACTTTCTTATAAATTTCAAGGATGATATTAATATGAAAATTGAAAAAATCACTAGAATAATATTGGATCTAAAAAGAAGTATGAGGAGCAATGATATGAATCAATCTGAAAAGAAAGAGCTGAAAGAAAAATTTAAATTTGAGGACTTCATAGGAATTCCTAGATCTGAAGAAGATTGGGTGATCGTTAAAGTCTTACTTAAATGAAATTTTTATCCAGGTGGAATCATTTGTCAGGTAGGCGATGTTAAACAAAGCATTTTATGAGAGGCAACCCATAGTTATCAGTGTGGTTTGATTTAGTGTGCTTAAGGGTTATGTTTGTTAGTTTTCTATTGTGTTTGCTTTAGTATGGAGTGATCAGTTTAATTGATGATTGTGTATGTTTGGATTATTAGTAGTTTGATTAGATATTTGTGTGTCATGAGGGAGGTGATTCCTTAACTTCTTATTATGGCTAGACTTATTATATTCTCTTGTATTAGTTTGTTAGACGAGTCCACTACAACTCGGGTCTTACCCAATCTTGATTTTTATAAGAGACATCATGAAATTTAACACTGACAGTTCCATATCAATTTTGTTACTTCTTTTCTCTAACTTTATTTTCATTTGATAAGAGTAGCTAACCTATTCAATAAGTAACCAGTTGATGAATTTACACTATCATTATAACTGCTGAAGGTGCTTAATTAATGGGATAAGGTGACACTTGAGGTTGGTTTTTACGACCCAATGTATCAAGGATAATCTTAACTTTGGTATTAGAATCTATAAAATCATTTATAAGTACCCAATATATCTGTGTAATGATTTCATTAGAAATTGGAAGTAATTTAGTGAGATGCAATGAGTTAAAGGAAAATTGACCTCATTTATCATTTGTGTTTGTTTTTGTGTTTGTGTTACAATAATATAAAGATTTGGAGAACACATAATATAAATATTCGTATGCTGATACTTATTCTGCTTGTTAGACCTTTCTCTCCATTTTTTCGAGCTTGTTTTAGTTTACACTTACTTTCTATTGCATATTGTTCTGCAATGATGAATACTTGTAGATGTTTGTGATTGATAGAATTTATGAATTATTTCTTTTTTTTGCTTATATTTTTTATATTGAATGTTAGACATGTTTAAAATCAAGTTTGGGGGTAGGAAGAAAAAAAAAATTTTAAGTTAGTATACTTAAGTTAGTATACTTCCTTTTAATACTTCCTTTTAGTTTAATATTATTGTAAGCACGTTTTAGGCAAGATTTACTTTCTCATGTAGTCATTCTATCTTGATTATGCATGTATATGAATTTGATAGGATGTTGTAGTAGTTAGTAGATGCAACTTTTACTTTTTCTTCTTGCTACATTTTATGGGCTACATTTTATGGAATTAAGTATAAAATAATTAAAAATTCAAGTTTGGGGGAAAGGAAAATTTCCCTTAAAAAAAGTAAACTAAATTTTATTTGTCCTCAATTAACTATATTCTTAAAATTAATTTTCCATGAGCTTGGATCTTAGAGTTTAACTCTAAATGACTATATTTATGTTTGTAAAAAATATGATAAATTTAGGTAAAAGTTTTTAATAATGAAGGTTAATTCTAAAGTTAAAGATATTTGGTATGATATAATAAGACTATGTTTTTCTATTTTAAGTAAAGGAAATTGTATTTTTTAAGTGTTAAGAGTTTAGAATTTCATGTAATAAGAAAGGAATGAAACTTTATGAAAAATCATAAACTAATAAGAATTTATAGAGTGAAGAAATGTAAGGAGTTTTGACTTTAAGGAGAGGAAAGTGAAGTTCAAAATTATTAAAGGCTATCTAGATATAGTAATCCTCACTTGAAAATAAAAAGAAAAGAAGGGATTGAAAAAATCTTAAAATAAATCAAAAAAATAAAATTAAAAAAAAAAAGAGAAAAAGAAAAGAAAAGAAAAGAAAAGAAAAATGAGTGAGGAGAAACTTGAGGAGATGCCTAATGAGGAGATAGTTTGAGGAGATGCATAATCAAAAATTGGATTCACTTGAATCAACTTAAAGATGGTGCTTTATTACATTTTCTAAACTTGTAGATGACCAATATAGAGAGCTCTCTGGATTGACCGTCGATATAGAGAGCTCCGTCGATATAGAGAGCTGTTAAGAAAAATAGGGCGATATTGCAGTTCTTCTTGAAATCAATAGAGATTCATAAAACTTAAATTTGATTACTAAGTACTCTTAGACTTAGAGTTCGAATCTAAGTTATTAAAGATTTTTCTAAATTTTTATTATTTTATTTATTAAAATAAAGTAAAGAAGTTTAAAATTTTATAATTTTATTTGAGGACAAGTAACATTTAAGTTTATGGGATTTTGATACGCCTAAAAATTACCTACATTTTCATATATATTTTATGCTCAAATTTTAATGATTTTTAATGATATTACACTTTAAAAATAGTATTTTGCATATTTTTGGTTTTAGGTATAAGAAATGAACTTTTGGAAAAAATGAAGCAAAATTCCTACAATTTGGAGTAAAAACGAGCAAGAAATAAAATTCAGACTTGGCACATTTCGATATATCCTTCTATACTTAATCTCCTTTACACTTCACACATGATTTTGAATGAAATTACACTTTAAACAAAGGTTATTTTCATGCTAATTTTGTAGGTATATCTGTTAGGAGCAAAATGCAACTGAAATAGGGGTGAAATAGAGCTGAAAAGGAGCCAAACGGAGGAAAATAGTGGAGCTGTTGTAGGGTGGCGCAAGATTTACCATTTGATAGAGAGCTGGCCCAAGGTGAACTATATTTGGTGCAATATGTGCTTGATCAGTTTACATGATGCTACTGCTGGGAGGGGTGTTTTCCCCTTTGTTAATCCTTTATGAGTAAAGGAAGGGGAACCTGCAATTAACATGCAATTATCTTCTCCTCTCAGGAAATTAATGAGCTCAATGAAACAGTTAAATTCACTCTGGTTGGCAAATTCTAGTTTGGCCAACCTAAAATGGATTTAGTAAGGAAATTCTGTGGGGATTTGAAATTAATAGGTGCTCGGAGGCTGGGTCTAATTGATGGAAGGCACATGTTAATTTCATAATTTAATGAAGAGGACTATGCAAGTGTTTTTGCCAAACAAACTCTAATTATTAATGGTTTTCCAAGGAAGTTAATGAAGTGGACACCTGAATTTGATCCCTCAAAAGAACCCTTGTTGTTCCTATTTGGTTCAAATTCCCTAACCTACCCATTCAGTACTTCCATCAAAATGTTCTTTTCAGCATCAGTAGGGTGCTTGGCTTCCCACTGAAAATTGATGCCCTTACCTTTAATATTGCTAGACCTGCTGGTGCTAGAGTTTTGGTTGAAAGGGACATCTCCCTGCCTTATATAGAAAGGGTGTGGATTGGTACTTTTGAAGAAGGATTTTGGCAGCAAATAGTAATGGAACAAAAGCCAGTTTATTGTGAACATTGTAAAATGTTTGGTCATAATGTGGAAAGGTATTATAGACTACACCCTCCATCTAAAAGAAAAACTGCTGGGGTCAGAAATACTTCTAGGCTAGTAGAAATAGATGAAATGGTAGTGGCAACTGTTGAAACTGCTGCTGCTGTTAAAAATACTATTGGGTTAAACCCAATAGTAGTGTTGTGGAGCAAGAGGAAGACATTGACATTAACATAAATTTGAAGGAAAATATTACGCTTGATGACAGCTTAATCAGTATTAATCCAATTAGAGTTGAAGACTAGAGAGAAGACAATTTGACTGATGTCTTAATTGAAGATTGGCAAGTTCAAAGAAGCAATAAAAAGAAAAAAGGCAAGTTAGAATTTAAGCAACCTTTGGAGGGCCCAAATTTAAATTAAGCAACCTTTGGAGGGCCCAACTACTTTGGATCATCATCCAAGGACTAGGAGGAAAGGGAGGACCTTCTCTCAATGATTAAGTTTCTTGTTTAAGACATTAGGGGTATGGCTCACCCCTCCTCTCTCAAGCGATTAAAAAATCTAGTGAGAGTCCATAAAGTTTGGTGTTTTCCCATTCTTGAACCCTTAGTTACTAAAAATTCCCAAAAAATTCAAAAGAAGTTCCCTCAACTTGATCATTTTTCTAACTCCAATAATAAAATTTGGCTTTTTGCTAGAGCTGAATTACATTAGTCTATTTTGATAGATCATTCTCAGTTTATTCACATACAATTCTATATTGGAGCTCAAGTTGGCTATGCCACTTTCATTTATGCCAGTAGCCTTGGCAGCAACCAAGCCACCTTATGGAATGAGTTGATTCTGATTGGACAAGCTGTAAACTCTTTTTGGATTTTGGGGGGTGACTTAAACTGTCTTTCCTCTCTTGGTGAAAGAAAAGGAGGTAGACCATCCACTGTCTCTACAATAAACAGATTCAATGACTTTCTCTCTGAGGCTGAGTTATTTGATTTGGGGTACCAAGGGCCAGACTTCACTTGGAGAAGAGGTGCCATGTGGGAAAGGCTGGATAGAATGATGGGGAACTCTAAATGGGTAAAACTCTCAATGGGTTCAGACCTTTCCTTGCACTATCATTACTCATCTGGCTATGGTAGGTTCTGACAATAGACCACTGTTATGTACTATCCAAAATGTTGAAAAGCCAAAAAATGCTCCTTTCAAATTCCAAAACATGTGGACTCTTCACCCTCAGTTTGTTGAAGAAGTTTATAAGGTTTGGAGGGCTGAAGGGAATTCTAATCCCTGGGTAAAACTGTGGATCCTGCAGAAAAAGGTGGCTGCTCATCTCAAGAAGTGGAATTGGGAAACATTTGGCAATATTAATGAGAACTTGACCACTGCCCAAAGTAATGTTATCAGAATGGAAAAGAATTTCCAAATGGGCTTGAATTTTGAAGCTGATCTGCACAAAGCCAGTGAAGAACTGTTAATG
>NW_018220213.1:214568-240838 GCF_001263595.1 Phalaenopsis equestris
TGTTAATTATTTTCAGAATATCTTTATGGATCAGTCCACTGAGAGAGCTCCTATCAAGGTGGAACTTTTCTCTGAGTGCATTTATTATGTTCAATGCTTGGACCTTGTTCAGATTCCTATGGAAGGGGAAATTAAAGCAGCACTGGACTCTATTAATGACCAAAAGGTGGCTGGCCCAGATGGTTTTACTACCAAATTCTATAAGACTACTTGGAATATCATCAGTGGGGAGGTGGTTGATGTTGTACAAAGCTTATTTAAAGGTATGGACCCCGCTAATTACCTCACTGCTTCCACTATAACTTTGATTCCCAAAAATTAAGATTTATTGATGGAGATAGAAACACAAGATATTATCATACTTGTATTAATTTCAGAAGGAAGAATAACATGATCCTTTCCATACATGATTCAAATGGTAAGGTAGTAACTGATGCTGAGGACATTGCCATTGATGTTGTTAATTATTGATGGAATATCTTTATGGATCAGTCCACTGAGAGAGCTCCTATCAAGGTGGAACTTTTCTCTGAGTGCATTAATTATGTTCAAAGCTTGGACCTTATTCAGATTCCTATGGAAGGGGAAATTAAAGCAGCACTGGATTCTATTGATGACCAAAAGGTGGCTGGCCCTGATGGTTTTACTGCCAAATTCTACAAGTCTACTTGGTATATCATCAGTGGGGAGGTGGTTGACGTTGTGCAATGCTTATTTAAAGGTATGGATCCTCCTAAGTACTTCACTGCTTCCACTATCACTTTTCCCAAAAATTCTACCAGGACTGGGTGGGGAGATTTCAGACCTATCAGTCTAACAAATGTCTTGTCTAAAGTTATCAGCAAGGTTATTAACAACAGGCTCCAACCTCACCTCCAACAACTTATCTGTAATAACCAGGTAGCATTTGTGAAAGGGAGACAAATCTCTGATAATATTCTCTTGGCACAGGAGTTGTTGTTGGACCTTGACAGAAAGTGTAGAGGCAGCAATATCATTCTGAAATTGGATATCTAGAAAGCTTATGATACTATTAAGTGGAATTTTATCTTGGACACTTTAAATGCTAGGGTTTTCTCTGGGGCCTTTATAATCTTGTTAAGAAGGTGGCTTTGTATTAACAATCACTCCATCTTAATCAATGGTAAAACTCATGGGTTCTTAACTGCCTCAAGGGGAATTAAACAAGGAGATCCACTGTCTCCTACTATCTTCATTCTTGCTATGGATTATCTCTCTAGACTTTAAAATCAAATGTTTTCCCCTTCTCCTCACCTGACATATCAGCATAGATCTAACATTGGGGTGAGTCATCTGTCTTATGTTGATGATATTATCATTTTCTCCAAGGCTACCAAAACTGCTGTGAAGGCACTTTACCAAGGACTTACACACTTCCAAATCACCTCTGGTATGCATCTTAATAAACAAAAATGTCAATTCTTTACTAGCTCAAACACTCTTCCACAGATTAAGCAATGGATTGCTCAGTACACTGGCTTCAGCAAAGCTTCTCTACCAATCAACTATCTTGGTGTCCAATTAATCAAAGGGAGAACCAAGCAAACACAATTTAATGGGGTTATTGACCAAATTCAGAAAAAGTTGCAGTGTTGGACTAATTACTTCCTCTTAAATGGTCAAATGGAGGTAGACTCACCCTCCTTAAAAGCATCCTAACTTCCATTCCATCTTATGCTCTTCAAATTTTTACCATGAAGAAAGGAACTCAGATAAGGCTGGGCAGAATTTTCAACAAATTTCTGTTGGTTGGACAAAAAAAAACAATTCCATTGGTTAGCTTGGAACAAACTTTGTAAACCCCAAATTGCAGGTGATTTAGGCTTTAAAGATTTTCAGCATCTTAGTACCATCAACCTATGCAAACTATGGATAAAGTTCAGAGCACAAGATAGTCTTTGGGCTATGTTCATGAAGGGGAAGTATTGTAGGACAGTTCATCCTACTATGGCTCAAAAGAAGATGGGTGATTCCAGGTTGTGGACTAAGCTTCTGGAAATTAGAAATAAAGCTGAGGATCTGTTTATCTGGGAGCTTGGTGAAGGCCAAGTTAATTTCTGGATTGATAATTGGGTATGGAATAGGGAGAGACTTTACAACTTCAATCCTAACTCAATGACAAAAGTGAAGGAATTTTGGATTGATAATCAGTGGAATTGCAATTTGTTGGATTCCATCCTAACTAAAGAACAATTACATTGGGTTAAGCAAACAAAAATCATTCCTAGGCAGAAAGATAGACTCATTACTAGACAGGCTCCCTCACAAACATTGTCTGCCTTCATCTAAAACCTGTCAAGTTGGGTAAATTGATTTGGGGGTAGTGGTTAACACCTTCTATGTCCTTTTTTTGCTGGAGGCTATGAAAATACTTACTTCCTACTGATGAAATTTTGAAGATGAAAGGGATTAAGGGACCCACTTGCTGTCCTCTTTGTCAGCTGTGCAGTAAAGCTGAAGAAAGTCTGGTATACTAAAACAACTGAATATTGACACTCTGAAAGATAGCTAGCAATACTTTTTGGGGTGTTGGATGTAATGGTTACATGCCAAATTAATAATCATTCTCTGTATTATTGCCTGGTTCCTTTAGATGTGCAGGAACCAGTTTAAATATGAAAACAGCAAACCAAAGGAGATGGATGTGGTACTGAATTGTACTGAATTGTACTTCTTATTTGTGAATTGTACTTCTTATTTGTAAAAGATAATAAATTTTTAGAAGATTCCCAATATTTTCCTGAATTGGGTGCCCAGTGCGCAGAAGCTAAAAGTGCCTACTTTAGTTCTCTGGAACCCACCTCCTGAAGGATGGGTAAAAGCCAAGACTGATGGAAGCTTCTGTCAGGAGGCTGCTGGTGTGGGAGGAATCTTTAGGAACTCTCTAGGGAAGTGCATGTTATACTTTTCCTCTCCAACTTGGGCATTTGATGCACCAGAAACTGAAATGATTGCTATTTATTGGGCTATCTATCTTGCCAAGCATTGCAACATCATAAAATTGATAGTTAAGTCAAATTCTTTCAGCTGTATTAAATTCCTGAATCTGGAAGAGGCTACTCCATGGAATGTTGCTATGTGGACTACTAAGATCCAGAGCATGTTCAGCAATGTTGAAGTGATTTTCCAGCATATCATAAGGAAAGGTAACACTCCTGCACATAGTTTGGCAACTAAGGGGAAGGATAATGAAGAAATTGTTGTAGGGACTATACCTTCCACTCAGCTTGAAATCCCTCTTCATGGGGATAGTTTATCTATTCCTTACATTAATTGTAGGGGGTGATTTCTTTTTTTCACACTAGGTTAGCTTTTGTGTCTATCATAGATCTTTCCCACACTTTTGGTATACTTATTTGTATGTTCTAGTTAGATAGATGGGAAGGGTTGTTTTGAGTGATCTGGGAAGGTATTTTACATATTTTTGGTTTCAGATATAAGGAATAGAATTTTGATTAAAATGAAGCAAAAATGGTACAATTTGAAGTAAAAACGAGTAATAAAGAAAATTCTGACTTCGCGTGTTTTGATATGTCTTTCTATGTTAAATCTACTTTACATTTCTCACATGTTTTTCAATGAAATTATACTTTAAAGAAAGTTTTTTTTCATGCTTATTTTGTAGGTATATCTGTTAGGAGCGAAACACAACCGAAATGGGGCGAGATGGAGCTGAAACGGAGCAAAATAGTTAAGCTGTTGTAGGGTGGCGCATGATGCACCAAAATCTAGAAAACTAATGCGTGCTGAGCCAAAATTGGTGCATAATGCGTCAGAGGTGACTTTTTGAGGATTAAGGTGGTTCGGGATGAATTTTGCACAAATTTTCGAAGGGACACTTATTCTAAACTCCCCTTAGAGTTATTCAATGCATCTAGACAATTTGGAAGGTTCTTTCATGAAGGGATGTGTCTCTTAAATCAATGGCATGTCTTTTGAATTCAAAAGAGTTGAATTTTGGATATAATTTTGGAGGGAATTTTGAATTATTTTTGGAGGGAGGCAGGCTTTTATAAAAGAAAACAAAGTCTGGGCTTGAAAAGGAGTTTCTTCTATTTCGTGAGTGTGGTGTATGTGTGTGTGTGTGTTTGTGTGTGTGTGTGTGTGTGTGTGTGTAGCGTGAGAGAGAGGGACAAAAGCTTGGAGATTTTCTTCAATGATTGAAAGAGGAGAGGGAAGGTGACAGATTTCCTCTTCATTACACTTCTAAGAGAGAATTGAGAGTGTTTGTAAAGAGAGAAGGGCTTGAAGAGAACTTTTAGGGATTTTCTTGGGAAGGATTGTGAAATAAGTTGTCTTTTATTTATTTTATTTTGTAAAATTGTTTTTATTAATGAAATTCGTGTTTTATCTTATCCTTCTCATGAATTCTGAGTAGTCTTTTTTATCTTTCACCCTATTTTGAGATATAATTTTTTGAAGAATTTATTTTGTTTTCTATGATTTTAAATATCAATAATTTGTGATGATTTGAACTCCAATCTTCATTTACTTTTCAATCTGGCTAATTGAAATGTTAAAATATGTTGAGAAACATTTGTTCTAAAAAGGGCTATGATTTCTACAACAGGGGAGAATCACATTTGATTTCATGGGAGAGTATGTCATCCATGGAATTGAGTGCAAATAAATAAAGAAATGTAATTTGTTGGATGCAGAATTGGAGATTTTAAGGTGACAGATTTAAATCTCCAATTTGGTGCAGTTGAATGGAAACTGATGCAATATTGTTAGCCCTCAGACGAGGGGTAGTGGGAGCTCTGGAGTGGCAGTTGGTATCCTCCCAGGCCTATCTCGGGACTTATCACGGAATTAGGGACCAAACTCTGGATTTGTCAATGTTCTTTATACTTTTTGAAGGGGGTAAAGAATAGGATTGCTCTTATTTAGCACAAAATAATTTTTATATATTTTTAAATGATTTTAATTTCTTCACAATCCATATACTCATTATAAAATGAGAAGGATGCTTTCTTAAATTTTAAATCTTCATCATAAAACTTTAGTTAGTCTTAATAAATTTAACTTTCAAGGTTAGAAATTAGTTTAGTAAACTTAGTTCTTTTAGTTACATTTCAATTAGCATTCATTAAACCTATTTTAACTTTTCTTTCTTACTTTAATTTTTATAGTTTGAATATTGTGATTTAATTTATTATCATAAGAATTTCCATCTTCCAAACCTAAGACTTTATAGATGTAGACTAGAATTAGCCTAAGGGATTTCTTTCTGCGCTTCTCTGTAGGATCGATACTGAGGTTTTTTAAGAAATCCCTATATTACTTGAAGCAATACATGCACTTGTGTAGAACCACTAGTGTGTGAAATATTTTATATTATTTATAACATTTTGATATTAATTACTTAATATAAATTGGGTCAACATTTTGGCCATATTTTTGAAAACTAAATTACTACATAATTTTGAGATGGGTCAAGTTTTTTGCACTGTTACTCGGGATTTAAATTGACATAAAAACGCAGAAAAACAAAACACACTAGGGGCGCATCAATATGCTTACTAAAAATCACTAGTTAAAGAGTTAAAAAGAAAGTAACAACTAAATGTAATAGCTTAATAAAATATAACAATGAGTTTGGATATTATTAAAAACTTTTCCCATTGCGAAGAGATTTTAATATATGTAGGATTCAAATGATTTAGGACAAAATTGATGTATTGTGGCAAATAGAAGCATAACTTATTCCTTACCCCATCCAGGTGCTTGCAAAGAACTTTAGCTAACTTATGGTCGATTCTGTAACATCTCGACTCCACATCAGTGTTATCTAGCCTCTCAGCTCTAAATGCCCCTATCTTATTCCATCGTAATGACTGAATCCCAGCATCAGGGTACTAAACCTTAATCTAAACTAATGAGAATTGATAGGAATCTAGCTGCCACTCTAGATCAAATCAATTTTAAGCCCATCAAAACTTATCTCTCTAATTATTCGCACTCCCCTTCGGTGATCGTAATGGCTCTACCTAGAATGAAGTGTGGTATCCACTAGTTGGGTGAAATCATATCCCTCCCAGTTTATGTTTCTCAATGAATTTTAACCTCATAAGTGACCAGTTTGCAAAGTATATTAAGATTTAGTGAAAATAACATCACAATTTTTAAGAGTAAAAAGAAATCTTTAAATCATTCTCATCCCACAAAATTAAGTCTCATATGCAAGAAGAAAGAAACGGAACTACTTAGAATTCATGGAGACTAAACAAAAACAAAATATTTGCATGGAAATCCAAGTCTTACAATAAAAACGTATACATAAATAAAAAGTACCTTATGTCTTCTCCCTAAGTAAACTTCTGGAGTTTACTATAAGCAATCTCCAAACTTCTTCACACTAAAACACACTCACACTCACACTTGAACACAAAATATGAAAAACCTAACTTACTAATGGCGCCTAATTAAAGTTTTGAGGCTCTGAATGGTTCTTAAATTAAGCAAAATCCTTCTCATTAAATAGAAAATAGAAAATGGAAAATAGAAAATAATCAACGATTGCTTGTAATCCGCAAAAATCAAATATTTCAACCTCAATAGTAAAATTTAGGAGCATCTCATCTCTTCTAGAAATATTGCCTACCTGACATCGATCACATAATTTTATATAATTATTTACATCCATAGATAAAGTAAGCCAATAAAATCCAGATTGTAAAATCTAAAATAAAATTTTAACCACTCAAAAATGTCCCCCAAAATCTGATTTTTTACATTTTTGAATAATTTCTTGAGTTTCTTCTAATGGTACACATCTTTGAATAATTAAGTCCTTCCATTTTTTTTATATAAATAAGGTTCATCCCATAAGTAAGATTTTGAATCATAATTGAATCATAAATGAAGATTTTGAATCATAAATGAACTTTTAATTTGGTAGCTATCTAATCTGTAAGAAAAAATATTACTAACCAAGTAATTCACTTTAGCAGCAAACCACAGAATTTGCCATTCATTAATCTCATATAGTTGTTCATCTGCAAAACTCTCAGTAATTTCATCCTTTAAATCTTTCTCATTTTCCTGTTCAAGCCTTGTTTGATCATCAACTATTTTATTATCAGTACCCTTCTTATCCATAACTTGAAAATTAAAATCTTACAATAGCAGGACCCATTTAATTAATCATGGCTTTGCATCTTTCTTCATCATTAAATATTTTATAGCAGAGTGATCAATATGTACAATACATTTGGTTTCAATCAAATAATATTTTACTTTATTAAAAGCAAATACTATAGTTAATAATTCATTCTCAAGGGTAGTGTAATTAATTTGAGCCCCATTAAGGGTTTTACTAGCATAGTATATCACCTTGAACAATTTGTCATATCTCTGTCCTAAAATAGCCCGTATACCATAATCACTAGCATCACACATTAATTCAAAAGGTTTTGTCCAATCAGGTGAAACAATAATATTTGTAGTGACTTAATTCAAAAGTCATTTAGGCACTATTCATTAAAATCAAAGTTGGCATCCTTTTTGTAAAAGTTGGCATAAATGCTTGGAAATTTTTTAAAATATTTATTATAACATCTGTAGAAACCAACATATCATAAAAAACTTCTTATTCCCTTCACATTGGTAGGAGGTGGCAATTTAGCAATAACTTCAATTCTTGTTGGATCAACTTACATACCTTTTTCAAAAATTTTATGTCCAAACACTATTCCACATGCAACCATAAATTGACATTTTTTTCAGTATAGAACAAAGTTTGTTTCTTCATAATGCTTCAGAACTCTTGTTAAATGATATAAACATAAGTTGAAAGAAGTCTCTGTTGGCACTAAAATGGTTGGGGGTTGTGGAGTTGTTGGTTGTCAGAATGGATATCCCAACACCCGTTTTAATTTAATTTAATATATAGTTTGGAAAAATAGTATTTTAAATTTTTGAAAATACAAGACCAAGCCGATCTCATATCCTCAGTAGTTTAAATAAACGAGCCTAATACCGCAAATAATGTATTCATCCCGAAGGATAAGCACACTACTTACTGATAAGCCTTGATTAAAAAAATTGAAGATTGTATGACATCCGTTAAGTCTGCGAAACCATTTTTATTATAAGCTGACTAGTTCCCCCTATTTAATTTGAAAGATTAAATAGGGTTTATATTAAGTTGGGTTCGGAAATGCTTCCTATAAGGGCAAGCCCTTATAATTAATTACATCTTAGATAACCAAAGTCACCTAAGAAAACTATAGATAAAAATCAGGAGATATTACCTTCAAGGAGTTCAAAGAAATAGGACTTTTAAAGGCAATCAGACAAAGAGGTGTGAAAGGGGAATGACTCAACTTGGAACACTTTATAAAATCCAAATGAAGAAAGACTAGAGGATGTCACAGATCTTGAGGAGAACCTCGGTGGCTTCTCAAAACTATCCTACTGTTTGACTACAGTTTTAGAGAGAAAATTTAATGTTTCATTCTGTAAATTTTATTAATTAGAGTTTATATTCGTGTAAAACGATTACATAAATAGCCTGGAGCAATTTAGGTCGTGACAAACAACAACCTAGGAATCCTAAGGCGAGTTAGGGCTTATATTGTACAACAGAACCATACAGAAGCCTAAAGATAAATTGAGGATTTATGCGGCATAAACAAATAACCACGAAGTCCTATGGATTTCTTGTTTAATTCTAAGGAATGGTTTACCTGGTGTATACATGTTTTGCTATTGAAGATGGCAGTGCTACCCACAATGCTAGTTCCAAGTTCCTCTTCATGGTGAGTTTAAGTTTTCTAATGTGTTAAGTCATGATCTCAAATTAAAGGTTCACAAGGGTCATGGTTATTTAAATATTATGGGGCATATTAAAGTTCATTAGAGCCACACAGGTTAGAATCCTACGGTTCCCTCATTCCAGTACCACTATTTTCATTTGGATTCACTTAGTCTAAATGAATTTACTAAACTCAACTCAATGAGTTCCATACTTTAATTTAGACCGTGAGAAATCTCGTTAGCAACTGTAAGTTACCTACTCCGAGGAATTCCTAATCATGTGATCAAGATGTTTTAATTTAGTTGCAATTTTACTTTTGTTGTTTTGTTTGTGATTAAATTTTCAGTTATCCTATATTTTAAATGTTTTGCCGGTGAATTTTATTTTATTTGATTTTTTTATTTTTTTTTTTCGTTTCAGTTCTGTGGCTATCCTAAAAGTTTTAATTTTGACATGCAAGGTGACATTGTTGTTTAACATGTAAGTTCATGAGCACGAGACAATAAATAAAAGTAAATTGCAATGCAATAACTAAAAAAAAACCATACCTGTTGATTCTTCTCGTTCCTCTGCGTGAAAGTTCAGTACTTCTAAGTCATATATATATATGTAATTGGAGCTTGGCTCCTTACTCAATATATATATATATATATGTATATAATTTTGAAGGAATTAAAACTTTCTTGTAGAAAAAGTAGGAAGTACAAGTTTAAGGTGTGTCTACCAAATCTTATGTCATATCTTAATGAGTACTATTTATTTAAGTGTATAGATGGTTTCTTAAGCAAGGCATAATGAGTTTAATTATACTTCAAGATACCTAAAAGAGTATGAGAAAGGACCAGGGACCAGGTCTCAGGCATCTCACAATCCCTTGAAAAGTCCTGAGTTTGTTCAAACTCAATATGTTGCTTAATTAACTCATCACTATCATAGCCTTATACTCAATGAACTAATGTTTTAGCCAACCTAAAGGATAGGATAATTATCACTTGATGTTTTATTTATAAATTATATAGGTAAAGGCCCTCAGGGGCAATTTGGTCTAATTAAAAAACTTAGGACTTTGATTTTAAAGTTCAGCTTGTAGTGTTTTAAAAATTTTTAAATTAGTTATAGATTATTTTCTAGATGTCATTAAACAAAATTTTGGTTAAACCTAGTTCTTTAATAAGCCCTTAAAAAATAATACGTAGATTTGTAATTATAGAAAAAAAATTTACATGTTTAAACCTTTAATCCTTATCATGAATTATAATTCATTTCAAAATCATTATATGGGGCTTAAAATCAGTGAGTTATGATCTTTCAAAAATCAAATCCCTCACCTTAACAACTTTTTTTTATTTAAATGTTTCTTCCAAATTTCATCAATTTTAAGAAAATTACAAATGTATTCTTTACAAGACCAAAGTGAGAGTGGTTACTACCATTCATCCCTTTCATATTCTAATCATCAAAACATACCAATTAAGCTTATTTATTTCCCATTTAGCCCTTTGGTTAAGCTTAAATATTAATTAAGCCTTAAATTTCAAAATTACCCTTTTGCCCTTAAGACCTTAATGTCGTATAACTCATTAAATTAGACTCAAATTACTTGAAAATTTTATGTTACACCACTCATAAGTTAATTAGAACATGAGAGAAGAAAATGTGATTTTTTTTAGAATTTATTTAATTTTATAATTATTTTTAATGCAAAAATAAGGATTTACAATGAAAATTTAATAACTCAACCAAAACAAAATTTCTATCCTTAAGAAAATTTTTGAAAGTTCACCTAGGATAGAGGACCGCCTGTACCAATTTTCAAGATTTTTAGTGATTTAATATAATTACTAGAATTATTTGTTTGTTTTGAGCATTAATTAAATATAAAATATCATTTAAGTAGAAAATTATGTTTTATAATTTTATTAAATCTCTCTAAGTCTAGGGAACTCAAAAAAATAAAATTCATATTTTTTGTGATTCATATTTTAATTATTGTAATTACCTTAGTGAAAAATTAACGAAAATTCATCTGTAAGCCTTTAAAATTAATATCTTGACTTATAAAATTAGGTAAATTATTTTAATTAGTTCCAAGTGATTAAGAAGTCAAAGGTGATATTTTAGTGCAATTTTACAATTCAAAGGTGATATTTTAGTGTAATTTTACAATTTTACAATTTTTATGATTTTTAATTAAATTCAAATTAATTAAATGCCCAAAAATAGCTCAGAAATGAAGTATTTATTTTAATTCAAATTTTATTTTTCTTAGGTTTCTCTGGTCATAAGGAGACACTTGAGGTTGGTGTTTACGACCTAATGTACAGGTGTGTGCAAGAAAGAAAGTTTAGTGTGTGTTTAGGGCTCAAGGAATCTTAATGTTTGGGATATGTAAGAAAGTATAGTGTGTGCAAGCCTAATCAACCAAAACTAGACCACCCAGGGTTATTTCTAAGGTCTGACCATCATATGGAGACTCCTCTTGAGTTCCCCCATACTGACCCCACCTACTAAGTGCTAGAGGTTTGGACCAATATGTAGAACTTTAAGTTAAGCAAAGAAAATTTTAGAATTTCTAATGGTGAGGGTTCCCTAAATAAAATTATGATAGCAATATGGGAATAGTAAACACGAAAATCCTTTGTCTAGACCCTAGGCTACTAAGAGGACAATGATAGACATCAATTAAAAATGAGGTCAATAAATGGACCCCTAATAGGTGTGGTGTGCTGAGCAAGCACATCACACATAATGGCGGATGAGATCAACAAAACCAACATAGATTTTCTAATTCAACAAACCTAGAATGAAAGGTAGGTTTGAGTGAGAATTGTTTCTGTTCGGGAATTGGCAAGTGAATATCCAATCTGAGCGAGAACTCAGAATTCCCGTTGGGGAATTAGAAGGTTGATTTCAAATTATCTGGCTTCGAGTACATTGGAGGATGAGAATTAGGTTTTAGGTATTGACCCCCAAATGGGAATTGAAATTCTGGTGTCAATCCTGGAGGGAGAATTGGATGACTTACTTCATTTAAGGTTGTCTTAAATTGATCTCGAAAGATGAGAATTGGATGCTTTACTCCATTTAAGGTGGTCTTAAACCTATCGCAATGATATGGGTAGAGAATTGGATGTCTTACTCCATTTAAGGTGGTCTTAAATCTATCTCAAAGATATGGGTAGAGAATCAGATGCCTTACTCCATTTAAGGTTGTCATAAACCTATCTCGAAGATATGGGTAAATAATTGAATGCCTTACTCCGTTTAAGGTGGTCTTAAACTGATCTCAAAGGGGTGAGATTAGGATGTCTTACTCCATTTAAGGTGGTCTTAATCCTATATCGACGATAAGGGTAGAGAATCAGAAGCCTTACTCCATTTAAGGTGGTTTTAAACTGATCTCAAAGGATGAGAATATGATGCCTTACTCCCTTTAAAATGGTCTTAAACCTATCTCAAAGATATGAGTAGAGAATCATATGTCTTACTCCATTTAAGGCTGTATTAAACCGATTTTAAAGAATGAGAATAGGATGTCTTACACCATTTAAGGTGGTCTTAAAACTATCTGAAGATATGGGTAGAGAATCGGATGACTTACTCCATTTAAGGTGGTCTTAAACTGATCTCAAAGGATGAGAATAGAATGTCATACTCCATTTAAGGTGTTCTTAAACCTATCTTGAAGAATTGAGTAGAGAATCGGATGCCATGATCTTACATTTAATGTGGTCTTAAACTGATTTCAAAGGTGTGAGATTAGGATTCCTAACTCCATTTAAGGTGGACTTAAACCTATCTTGAAGATAAGGGTAGTGAATCAGATGCCTTACTCCATTTAAGGTGGTCTTAAACCAATCTCAAAGGGGTGAGATTAGAATGCCTTACTCCAATTAAGGTGGTCATAAAACTATCTCAAAGATATAGGTAGAGAATTAGATGCCTTACTACATTTAAGGTGGTCTTAAACCAATCTTGAAGGATGAGAATAGGATGTCTTACTCCATTTAAGGTGATCCTAAACCTGTCTCAAAGATATGGGTAGAGAATCAGATGCCTTAATCCATTTGAGGTGGTCTTAAATCCATCTCAAAAGATGAGAATAAGATTTCTTACTCCATTTGAGGTGGTCTTAAACCTGTCTTGAAGATATGGGTTACATTAGGTAAAAAAGCTCAAGGACTCACATCCAACCTAAGAGGTAATGGGAAAAGAATTAGTGTCTCAGTACTGTCCCCAAGAATAATAAGAAAATAGTGTAGAGAATTTATGGTGTTGAAGTCATAGATATGTGTCATCTGAAGATTGGTATTGGTGAGGAAAATTTGTGAAACTTTGTTAGAATTTGCGCAGAATGTGAAATTTCACAGGGATGTGAAGAAAACTGGTGCAACCAGGATAGTTGTGTTACGCAAGCAAAGAGTAAGAAACCTCGGACTCGAGATGAACAAACTCAAGAAATTTATCATTTTTATTTCTTGATGTCTTTATCAAATTTAATTATAAAAATATGTTTTCGCAAAATTTAATTTTCATTGGTGGGTTTTTAAAAATATATTCAGTTTTAATATCAGGTTTTCATTGTATCGTTCTATGTTAATTATAATTTAGAATCAACGCATGGTTTTGTGGCTCTTTATCAATCGAACGAAGAGGGAAATTGGACAAGCAAGTTGAAATTTGAAAGAAATTTTGTTAATCTACTTCAAACATGAGTTACAAAATGAGTACATGTTGAAGTATCAAAAGACAACATGTTGAATACATCTGAAACATCATATACTAAATACATGTCATAAGCTGAACATATATGATACATCTCATCATATTTCCTACATCAAAACACAATACAAAAAGGTGTCCACTAGTTGTCCATCCTTGGTGGGGTGAGCTCCTCATCAAGCTGACCTACTAAGCCACACTCCAAGACAAGAACTCCCTTTATGTGTACTTAGAGATGCAACATTCTCATAGCTCATAAGGTTGTAGTTCTTCCAATTTTGGGTCCGGACAAAACCCTGTGTTATTTTACTATCTTGCATTCTTCAGAATGTTACAGATACTTCGGGATATCGTACTTCCGGGATGCAGTGTTTGGAAAAATTGGCCCCATTTTATTTTAAAACTAGTATCGATCCCATCGGTAGTGGAATCTCAACAAACCCTCTGAATTCTCTGGGGCCAATGATGTCTATTTCTTTTCCAAAGAGTATGTTGCTTCTGCTCATGAAAGGCAAGACACTGTGCAAAAAGGTCTAACAAAGTCATGGTGATCAATATACGGAGGAATGCAATCCCCCTTCTCGTAAATATTAATTATGCAGCTGTTCGGGATGCAGTCGGGTGGTAATATACTCCATTGAACCAGCATCTTGACCATTCTTTGTATTCAATAGTACACTAGATCCACCTCATTGTATCTTAAGATTTCAAAGGGGTTCCCTTGCATGTCTTCAATAAAATTATAGCAACATCCACATTGAATGACTATTATTCCTTTCTCGCACATCCATTTCCACGGCTCTGAATAAGTTCTCGGCCTCAGTTGAGTAGCTTGACCTCTGTCCCTCAGGTCAAATACACAGTCCAAAATTCTTTTTTCATAATTTTATGATAATACCATAGTATACATCGCCAGACATTCCAAAATGTTGACAATCTTACCTCGAACAATTTCGTAGAACTCGAACTCTCTTCTTTTGACTTTGCACATTCTTTCTAATTCTGCTGTGGAAATCTCTTGAAACTGTTGGGGTTGTCTACTTGCCTCAACATCTGTAGGAGTCCACGTCTAATCTGGTTCTGTAGGCAATGGGATGTATGCCTCCACATCTAGATGTGCTACCTCTTGGGCTCCCACACCAGCGGCTGTAAACTCTTCAAAAGAACTATTGCAATCCAAATATAGAACGTTGCATCTCAGGCATTCAACAAATACGCCTCTGGTAGATGCTCCCACGGGAATTTCAACATTGCATAGCGGACAACCCTTGTAAGATTCATGCGGTGTTCCTGTCTGCATCGGCTCTGTAGCCAATTCTAATTCATACTCTTTATCAGGTGGGCTACAAGAGGTCTCATTCATGCATGGTTCATAAATCTTCCCCTCAGAAATAGGGGTGAGTAGACCTGTTGCATCTTTCTATCGTCTTCTTTCTTCTCACAGGAAGGCTCTATGTATGCGCTGGTTGGTATTGCGACGCTGAGTTCTTCTGAGTGGTGCATCCGACACTCTGTCTTCATCGACACCTATTAAATCCCCTGTCGTAGCAGTTATCAAGGACTATAGAAGACTGGTTCCTTCGATTAGAAATTGTTGTTGAGTGATTACTTTCTTCCTCTTCCGTGAGGAGCCTTCTCTGGTCCGCATCTTTAACAAAGATGGTAATCCTTCCATTTTCCGGTGATTGATGACGTCCATCAGGGGATTCTCATATTCTACATTGACTTGACTGAAACCTAAGTCGAAGTCTATAATACCACCTTGAGTAGCCCTTTCTTCATTCATTGCGAGATTGAGGCCAACTTGAAAAGAGAAAATCAGCTTGCATCCCGACATTTCTTCTGCATATTACAAAAAAACATCAGTGCGTTGACATTTATCATGAATAAGAACAAGAATGGTGCACTTATTAAACAAAAAAAAAATTTTATTACTATTTACAAACTTTTTTATTCAGTTTAATTTAATTTGAATTAGGCTTTGAAAAATAGAAACAGAAGAAGAGAAACAAAGTTGACAAATTTTAAATTTTTTTTCATTTTATTGAGGTCAATTTATTACAAAACTTGGGACTCAGTCACAGACACCTAGCCAAATAAATAACCCAAGAAAAATCAAAATTTCAAAAACCAGTCAATTTCAAGCAGCGTCATGTCGGGTAATATATCTTCAAGTAGCTACCATTAACCGACAACATAGGTTTTTCGACCCGAAAATCCACCAGCTGGTAAGATCCTCCTGAGTAAACTTCTTCTATGACAAATGGTCCCTCCTAAGTTGGTTCAAATTTTCCACCAATCTTACAGTGTGTAATGTTAGGCCTTTTGAGAATGAGGACAAGATCACCAACTTTAAACGTCCTCGGGCGGACCAATTTGTCATGATCCTACACCATCCTTACTTGGTAGAGCTCCAAGTGTTGTTGTGCTTCAAGTCTTCTTCCCTCAAGACTAATTCCTCAAGTTTGAGTTTTGCACTTTCTTTGATTGTGATATGGTTGGAGACGGCAACTTTGAGAGACGGTGTCTGAACTTATAGAATTAGTACGACCTCAGACTCATACACAAGCGCGTAATGTGTACATTGATTGGGAGTTCTGAACGTCGTCTGGTAGGCCCACAAAGCTTATAATAGTTTGTTGTGTCAATGTCTTTTACTTTCGTCCAGTGTCTTCTTTAAAATTTGCATGCGCATTTTGTTGAAAGCTTCGGCTAAGCCATTTGCCCTGAGATAATAGATTGTAGAGTATCTCCAATCTATCCCATGCCATTTGAAAAAGTTGTTGATCTTCGACCTCTTGAAGGTTATCCCACTGTCAGAAATTACCCTATGTGGAACACAAAAATGATAGACTATATTAGTCTTGAAGAATTCCAGAACAAGTTGTGTTGTAACTTCTCAGAACGGTACTACTTCTGCCCACTTGAAGAAAAAATCCATAGCAGCGAGGATAAATCTGTGTCCCTTAGAGGATGGAGGATCTATCGGACCTATTATGTTTGTGCCCCAACACTCGAATGGCCACGAGGCAACAATTGGGTGTAGTACATTAGGAGGTTGGTGTAACCAGCCCATGCACTTGGCAAAGGTGAAACCTTCTAGCTATATCCATGCAATCAAATATCATTACCAACCAATAAAATCTGAGTCTTTTGATATTCATATTCATTTTTAGCCTTGAATGGTGAGAACCACACAATCTAACATGTAATTCTTTAACGATATTTTATGCTTCTGCCCTGCTCAGACATCGCAGCCACATATGATTGAATGATCACCTGTAGAGAAAATCACCCATTAGAGCATATGACATAGCCTTTCTTGTGATGTGAAATGCCTCAAATTTATCCTCTAGTAGCTTTCCAGTCTGCAAATATTTTATTAATGCCTTATGCTAGTCTTCGTTAATGTCAGCCACTGTAATCATCATTCCTTCTTCTTTTTTGAGCTTTGTCGAAGTAGATTCGAGACAATACTCATCTTCATTATACTGTAATATCAATGGAATCCTTTGATTGACACGTGAGCTCCTTAGTGAGTTTTGCTAGAGCGTCGGCATGACCATTGCCTCCCCAAAGCATCCGGTAGAGAGTCACATCAGGGACCTGTTCAAGCAGCTTCATTGTATACCGGTGGTATTCTGCCAGTCTTGGTTTCCAAATATTGTATTTTTCCGTCGACTTGTTGAATGATAAGTTGAGAATCACCATATATGGTAACGTCTGTTATATCCATTGAGATTACCAACTCCAACCCAGTGATTAACACTTCATATTCTGTTTCTTTATTCATACACAGCTCTGTCAAGTGGTAGGAGAATCTCAACATACCTTTATCTGGCATGATGAAAATTAAATAAATCCCTACTTTGAAAGGTATAACCATTTGTGATCCTTTATCTTTTCGGGCCAATGAAGCCCCATCAAAGTACATTTCCCAATGTCTGACATTGGATGGTTCTATTTGCAGTATTTTCTCATCTGATAGTTCATCGTTGAGAGGGAACCCAGCTGGAAGTGGGTATGCTGCGAGAAAATCTGCTAAAGTTTGACACTTGATAGCTCAGAGGGGAATGAGAGTTATATCGAATTGCAATATAAACATCGACCATCTTGTTAGACATCAGGAAATAGTTGTTCTGGTCATTAAATATTGCAATGGATTAACTTTCAAAATGAGGTTAATTTTATGAGAAAGCATGTAGTGCCTAAGCTTTTGGGCGGAAAAAATAAAAGCTAGACAATGCTTCTCAATAGGTGGATACTTTATCTCTATCGGTATTAGACATCGACTCAAGTTGTAGAATGCATTTTCCTTACCCTCGTTATTGACTTGGGCTAATAGGGCTCCGAGAGAGTCATATAAAGTTGTAGTATAATGTATCAATGGTTTTCCTAGGATAGGGGCTGCCAAAACAGGAGGTGTCATTAAGTAATTCTTAACGTCCTCGAAGGCTTGTTGGCATTTCTCATCCCAAACAAATTTGGCTTCCTTCTTATTTAATGTCAAGAAGTTGTGACACCTACGTGAGAGATTAGAAATAATACGTCTCAGATATGCCAATTTTCCTTAGAAGGAACGTAATTGTTTCAAGGTTTTGGAAGGAGGCATTTCTAAGATAGCTTTAATCTTATCTGGGTTGATCTCGATTCCCTGATGATGAACAATGAGTCCTAGAAATTTCCTGGTGGTAACACCGAAGGCGTACTTTAAGGGATTCATCTTAAGATAATATTATCATAATCATTCAAACACAATCCTCAAATCGTACAAATAATCTATTTTTTGTTTACTTTTGATGACCAAATCATCTACATAGCACTCCACTTGGTTGTGAATGAGGTCTTAAAAGATCTTTGTCATTGCTCGCTGATATGTTGCTCCAACATTCTTCAATCTGAATGGCATCACTATGTAGCAGAAGATCACAATCGGCATCCTGAAAGATGTAAGTGTTGCATCTTCTAGAGTCATCTTTATTTGGTTGTATCCTGAAGATCCGTCCATAAAGGAGAAAATTACAAGTGTCAAAGTGATGTCCACCAAAAGTGATGTCCATCATTAACTCTGGTATTGGTAACGGAATTTCATCTTTTGGACATGCCTTATTTAGATCTCTGAAATCGACACATACACGAATCTGTCCATTTTTCTTCTTAACTAGAACAATGTTGGCTAGCCATGTGAGGTATTGCTTTTCCCACACAAAGTTAGCATCTATTAATTTCTTTACTTCGGAAATAACTTGTTGCTCTATTGGAGGCGCAATTTTCTGGGGACTTTTTTTACAGGGGTCATATTTTTTTCCACCCCAAGCTTATGCAGCACAACTTCTACTGACAGCCTTTGCATTTCATCATAACTCTAGGTAAAGCAATCTCTAATTTTTGATAATAATCTTATCACCTATATGGATTCTCCCTCACCGAGTAAATAACTTATGAAAGTTTGTCGAGCCTGTTCCTCAGTCCCGAGGTTGATTTCTTTCAACACATCAATCGTTGACCTAATTTCTTCTTCAAATTCTTGTAGAGCATCATCTATTAACGGATCTTGAGAGTCATTCTCTATATCGAGGCAACACTCCAATCTACTAGTAACAACCATGCAAAATTTTGAATCATTGACTGATCCTACAATACCAAATTCGAGACCTTCTTTCGAGTTAGGAGTTTAACTTTTAACAGTCCAAAATTTCTTAAAAAGTTGTAACTTATCTTTTGGCATTTGCTTTAGCACATATCTCTGTTGAATTAATTTTTTTACACAAGTAGAAAAGTAACCAAAAGGTAATTCCATTAATTTGTTAGAATCCTCTTCAAAATTTACATGATTTTCAAGAATGGTAGAAGGGGAAACATGGTAAAATTTGATCAACTTCAAACCAAAACTACTGACTTCCTTGACCTCTAAACTCTCAAGCTTTTGAGGGTAGATCGAAAAATGGGTCATAGCATTCACATAGTGATTAATTCGATCATACATCGATGCTTATTCATTTTCTCCACGTATTCGAAGGAGATCTCGTATTTCTTCCTCGTAACTTTCTTCATCAGAGCTTTCTTCCATGTCAGTGTTAATGATTGGCCTAGTTTATTCAGTAATTGTGTTGTCCCCGAGCTTGATCTTGGGTGTATGGGCTAAGAGAACCTCTACCACCTCGTTGTGAAGAGTTGATAGTAGATTATTAAAGCAGAGTTGAATGGCTTCTTCTTCGTGACTTTTCTGAGTCTTTTACTTCATTTGATACAATTTCACGAGAAAAGATGGCTTTCTTTGGAGGTGCGTGGTAGACGGTGTCTTCATGAATGCGCACTTCATGAACTAAGAATGTTTGTGAATCCCCTTTAATATAATGTTCTTGTCCTTCTTTGAAATACTTGATGCATTGATGTAAGGATGACAGAACCATACTATGCTCGTGAATTCATGGTCATCCAAGTAAAGCCTTGAAAGTGGTTTCTGCGTCGATGATATAGAATTTTGCGGTTGCTACTAGTTCTCCAACTTTCATTAACAATATAATCGATTCAAGGGCTCTTTCTCCCTTCTGATTAAATCTTCTTAACATATTTTTATCAGCTGTAAGATCTTGAGCTTTAATATCGAAATATGTTAATGTTCGTAGACTCATTAAGTTTAGCGATGCTCCCAGGTCTACCAAGACTCTAGACAATACAAATCTGTCAATATTAATAGGGATGTAGAGCGGTCAATTATGGTCGGTTGTACAAAGCAACAAGTCTTCATCTATGAAAGTTATCTCAGGTTGTTCTTTTAACAAACAAACTTCATCCAAGGATGTACTAACCAACTGAGCTAAGTAAAAGCAAGGCTGTAACCAGAGAGTCTCTCATCTCCTTTGATAGGATTATAGCATCGTAGATGCTTAATTTGGTCAGAAACCTCCTAAAATGAGCTAACACATTAAAATCAACTTTATATAATCCTTCAATTTTCACTTGGCTATGTGGCTCTTCCACTAGCAAAGGTGGAGGCAGCTCTTCTCGAGTGACTTATTATTTTCTTTTATCTATTAGAGCTGACCTCGAGGGCAGATTAACTTATGCAATTTCCTCTCCCTAAGATGCTGTAGGCAAAATTTATGGTGTCTCTTCTTCATGGGAGAGATCCAAACTGATGGAAAGTGGTGTGTCGTGGCACTCAAAGACTGGTCCCTCACTCTCGGTGCTATCATAACCGGTAGTATCAACATCTTCTTCAATCTCATTAACAAGCACATCAAACTCAACTATGATTTGAGGATCGGTTTGGTAATCGAGATTGAAGCTAGATTGAACAAAATCAGTTACACTATCATTAGAAACAGTCAAAGCATAGCCAAAGTCATAATCATTATATTCATTATACCCCGGTGGGGCAAAAAAAATAATCATACATGATCAGAGGTTCGAGAATTTTCATCCCCAAATCTGAGACAACTAATCTAATAGAGGCAGCTTCATTCTAACCCAGCGCTATCGGTCTTCATGATGTCACTCTTTTCTTTCTCTTCGTGTTGCGGTGACTTTTCCGGCAAAATTTCCAACATTGGTTGAGCAGGTTGTAAATTTTGAACGGCTGTCTGAGTTCTAATAGTCTGAACCTGACCCAGTATCTTCTTGCATGACTTGCTCCAGACAGTGCTCCATCCATCTTTTTTCTGCATATGGATCTATCGGAACGATTGGCTCAGCCAAAATCATATTCATCTTTTTTCTTTTAAATATTCTTTCGAGATTATTATATTTTCTTCTTTAAAGTTTCTCTCGAGCTAGTCTTTAAAGACAAAACAACTATCTATCGTATGTCCCAACATCTTCTGGTAGGAGCAAAAATTGGGATAGTCTTTCTTGTCAACTTCTTCCGGCTTCTTTGACTCTAGAAATCTAAACTCTAGCTTTTTCATTAAATTTCTGAATATTTTCAGCACAACCTCATCTTTAAAAGAATACACACTTCTCTTTCATTCTGCAAGAGTTGGACTCGTTCTACCTTATGCTCGGTATGGTCCTCACTAGTATGACTGTTAGCTGTATTGGCCATAATGTTGTATTTGTTGTTGAGAAAGCTGTAACGATTGCTGGGAACTTTGGTGAGAATGCTATGCCTGTATCTTTATCAGCTATTTTCCCTTATTGATCGTTGTTACTGTCCCAGACTTCTTTTTAAATACTCTGGTCGTCTTGGATTTTTCCGCATTCTCTTGGGAATCCATATGTTTAACTTCCTCCTGTAAGTTGTTGGCTTTGCTTAACAACTTCTCTAAGGACTTGAGGGTGATTCCCTTGAGCATAAAAACTATTGGTCAATGTATGTTTTTGAGTAAATCTCAATTGTATGTTGTTCCTGTAGTTGAGGTTCACATTTCATGCTAAGGTTTCTCCACCTTAAGATATAATCCACTAGAGTCTTGTTGGGTCTTTGCTTCTCGACTACGAGATCTCCAATAGAAACATGATGATCTGCTCCAGCAAATCTCTTTATGAACATCTATTCTAATTCGGTGAACGTCTTAACTTATCCATTAGGTAACTCGACATATCAATCAAAACCAATCCCTAACAAGCTGTTCACAAATTGTGGGAAGAGTAAGGCTTCATTTTTTCTAGTGTTGCCACAACTGGCTCAAAAATGTGCTATATGCTGCCTGGGATTTCCGTTCTCATCAAATGTCTTAAAGTTTGGTGACACAAAACCATTAGGGTAGGGTACGGCATCAAACTTCTCTGGGTAAAGTCTACCCTTGAAATCAATACAGCACCCTTAGATTGGGATATGGCCTTCCGAACTTGTTGTTTGACCAATTTTTTAATATCTTTCTCTAATATTATACTTGGTGAGGAATCCTTCATTGTCTTCTCTTCTCCATTAGCAGAGGCAACTTCTCTTCATTCATCAATAATATGGATTATTTCAAGTCGTTTGACTCTTGGAGAACATCTTTTTTCTTTTAAATATTCTTTCGAGATTATTATATTTTCTTCTTTAAAGTTTCTCTCGAGCTAGTCTTTAAAGACAAAACAACTATCTATCGTATGTCCCAACATCTTCTGGTAGGAGCAAAAATTGGGATAGTCTTTCTTGTCAACTTCTTCCGGCTTCTTTGACTCTAGAAATCTAAACTCTAGCTTTTTCATTAAATTTCTGAATATTTTCAGCACAACCTCATCTTTAAAAGAATACACACTTCTCTTTCATTCTGCAAGAGTTGGACTCGTTCTACCTTATGCTCGGTATGGTCCTCACTAGTATGACTGTTAGCTGTATTGGCCATAATGTTGTATTTGTTGTTGAGAAAGCTGTAACGATTGCTGGGAACTTTGGTGAGAATGCTATGCCTGTATCTTTATCAGCTATTTTCCCTTATTGATCGTTGTTACTGTCCCAGACTTCTTTTTAAATACTCTGGTCGTCTTGGATTTTTCCGCATTCTCTTGGGAATCCATATGTTTAACTTCCTCCTGTAAGTTGTTGGCTTTGCTTAACAACTTCTCTAAGGACTTGAGGGTGATTCCCTTGAGCATAAAAACTATTGGTCAATGTATGTTTTTGAGTAAATCTCAATTGTATGTTGTTCCTGTAGTTGAGGTTCACATTTCATGCTAAGGTTTCTCCACCTTAAGATATAATCCACTAGAGTCTTGTTGGGTCTTCTTGTTGGGTCTTTGGTTGGGTCTTTGCTTCTCGACTACGAGATCTCCAATAGAAACATGATGATCTGCTCCAGCAAATCTCTTTATGAACATCTATTCTAATTCGGTGAACGTCTTAACTTATCCATTAGGTAACTCGACATATCAATCAAAACCAATCCCTAACAAGCTGTTCACAAATTGTGGGAAGAGTAAGGCTTCATTTTTTCTAGTGTTGCCACAACTGGCTCAAAAATGTGCTATATGCTGCCTGGGATTTCCGTTCTCATCAAATGTCTTAAAGTTTGGTGACACAAAACCATTAGGGTAGGGTACGGCTTCAAACTTCTCTGGGTAAAGTCTACCCTTGAAATCAATACAGCACCCTTAGATTGGGATATGGCCTTCCGAACTTGTTGTTTGACCAATTTTTTAATATCTTTCTCTAATATTATACTTGGTGAGGAATCCTTCATTGTCTTCTCTTCTCCATTAGCAGAGGCAACTTCTCTTCATTCATCAATAATATGGATTATTTCAAGTCGTTTGACTCTTGGAGAAACTACCTGCTGTGACTAGGATTGCCCATTAACCGTAGCCATGACGGCCATGGTGACAGCCATCTCATCCATTCTCTTTTCCATTTGGCTAATCTGTTCATCTCTTATGAAAATGGCTCTATGTAAGTCATCTGCGGCATTCCCTTTGACAAGAGGTTGGGTGTCGCACACAGATGAGGCAACTCTAGCCTTGATGACTTGAATATCCACGAAATCTTCATCTAAGTAATCATTGAAATCAAAATCCTCATCATCACCATTAATGGCTACACTATGCTCTCTAGCTTACTTAGAAATCTCAGCTCTGAGCATTTTGACTTTTTCTTCAATTATAGCTTTGTGAATCTTTTTGAGGTCTGGAGGACTTTCTTGAAAATCCTTCACTTGCTCATCAAATTTTGGAGTAATAGTTGTGATGATATCAGATGCTTTGGACTTCTGCTTTATTATGTCATTCTGCCCAGCGGGCTCACTAGACCATATTAGTATGGCAACTTTGGGTACCCACACTTTCTTTTTTCACAATGATGACTTGAGATGGGGTGTCTCAGCAGAGGAATCAGCATGTCAGAGAGAAGTATGTTCCCCGCGGTGTGATTCAAACACAATATCGGGTAACTTCTTTATATTTTTTCTTTTGGGCATTCTTATGGGTAACAATTGGTTGAGTCCTCAGACCCAGACGTAACTTAACCAATCAACGCCCTGCAGACTTTGGAGCAGCAGAGGAAACAAAATTTGTAGTAGTAACGATAGTATCAATTCGGCTTCCGAGATGGAATCTAACGGGAATACGAGCTGGCAAAGCTTCAACTGACTTGTGGGACTGTCTGACAATCCTGGCATCCTTCAGGATTTCTTTCTTTATTCGAGAGGATATTGCGCATCTTACTCATTTAAGCAGTTCAACCATTGAACTTCTTTTTTTAGTGGCCAATCTCTGGAACACTGTGCAAACTTTAGTGATACGAGTGGGCTTCTCCCTCTCCTCACAACGACCATGAAATAAAGGTAAAGTAGTAATGAATTATAGTATACAGTCATGTCCATTAGTATTCATTAGTGGGTGAAACATACTCCCTCATAGAAGCTGAGAGGTCTCTAGTAATCCAAGTTCTTCCTTGTGAAGAGACTCATCATCTAAAGCTTTTTCTGAGATTTGGGCCTTAGCCGCCCTCTGAAATTTTTGGTTGCGGTTCTTTCTCTGTGATCGAGTCAGCAGCGCCGACTTTGAACTTAAGCCAATCTCAAACACTAATGGAGAAGCAGTAAATTCTTCAAATTCATCTTTTAGGATCATAATCTCCTTTTCTTTAGCAGAAAAGGGGACAATAGACTTGACAGGTGTCAGGGAAGTGGCAGTTTTCACCTTCTTGCAATAAGGGAATTCCTGGGGACAGTTCAAGTTAAATTCAGTAGAGGGGTAAAGGGCTCTTGAACTTCCGGAGCAATGACTTTAATTATGAAGAAAAGGGCCTTTCAGAGTATGACTTCAAGTTTGTCAAATCTGGTTCCAAACTTGATGGTGGGGGCAACATTGTGAGCGTCAGGAATGCGCCATTGCATCAGCTTCAAAAAGAAAGTTTTGGGTTACTTATTTGGCCAACACCTTGTAATTCTAGTGCGAACACTAAAAATTAATAAAGGCTAATATGTAGACTGCGAAGCATGAAATTTAAATTTAGTAAAAGTAGTTTGAAAGTAAAATAATTTAAATAATTAAATAAGAAATATTAAAGAGCAAGCGCAGCATGACATAATTCGATTTAATTTGCAAAGTAGCAAACCAAGCTCAAAGGGGAAAGTGAAGTTTAGGACCCAGTACGGGACCGAATTTATAACGCACAATGCCCGAACGGAACCATTCCACAACTACACCTACTGAGGGCCCGACCCCACACAAAGCCAAAGTCTTAATGAAATCATGAATCTTTCTACTCAAAGATAATTGAATAGACGATCCTGAAGTCCGAAGGAGTTGATGGTACTTCACCAAGTAAAAAATGGGTGAGGCGTACCGACCAAACGAAAATATGCTGAGATTTTCATACCTATTTTACTGACCAAACAAAAATATGCTGAGATTTTCATACCTATTTTACACAATTTTTGATGATATTACACTTTAAAGAAAGGTACTTTTGAGATTTTATTACAGGTATGATGAATTATGGTCATTGGAGCAAAAATTTGCAAAAAGAAGTGAATTTGGAGTGAAAAGGACCAAAATGTGAAGGATTGAACTAGGGCGCCGACGGCGAGACCAACGGCACCGACGGTGAGATTTTCCGAGACTCTAGATCAAATAATTTAGAAGGCCCACCGACGACACCCTCGAGGCCGCCAACATCAAGATCCGCAGTTATTTCAAAAGGTGATTGAATGTGGACGATTTTTGGAGGGATGCTTAGGCAACTCTTGGGAAAACTCTTCTACAACTTTAAAAGAAGAATTTGGCCGAAAATCAGAGGCTCTAGAGGCTCTGGAGGAGGGAGTTGCAAGTGTTAGAGAGGTTCCAGTAGTGTGTAGAGAGGCTAATTTAAGGGTAGATTGTGAGGAATTCTTTGGGA
>NW_018220213.1:241872-243143 GCF_001263595.1 Phalaenopsis equestris
TAAGTTTTTGGTGTTGTTGCTGAGGAATTAAATTTTCTAGCAGCAATATTAAATACTTGTATTTTTAAGCATATATAAAGTCATTGTCAAGTTTTTGTTGCCGTTGCAGGGGATGTAAACAAGAATCATAATTAGGTTAACGGACAAATTATGACTATTAGAAAATTTTTACTGGAATTGCAACTCATTTTCATATTTAGTTAACTATTTTTTCTGTGTATTGGTTTCAATTGTATGCTTAAATTTGGACGTAAAAATCTTATACCCTATGATTCAAAATTAGAACGCACTGTGTGAAGAATTATAAGAATAAGAAGAGAACCTAGAAATTCTGACATAATGGAAAACAATGTAAACAATCAACGAATAGAAAATGAACACCAACCTAGACCCCTATGAGATTATGTAAATCCTACAACAGATGAAATTCATTTATCTATCCAAAATCTTGATGTAGCTGTTAATTCATTTGAGCTTGAACCTGCTATTATTCAAATGGTACAAAGCAATCAATTTGGAGGTACACCAAATGAAGATCCTAATTTACGCCTCGCTAGTTTTTTATAATTGTGTTCTACCTTTAAATATTACCAAGTTTCGAATGATGCTATTAGACTTAGACGTTTTCCTTTTTCACTTAAGGATAAGGCTAGGATGTGGTTAAATTCGTTAGCACCAGGATCTATTAGAACTTGGGGAGAACTTTCACAGAAATTTCTATCCAAATATTTCTCTCTATCCAAAACTGTTAAACTTAGAAATGACATAACATCGTTTTGTCATATTGATGGAGAGTCGATATATGAAGCTTGAGAGAGATTTAAAGATCTTCTTATGAAGTGCCCTCATCATTCATTACCAGATTGGTTGATAATTCAAACTTTTTATGGGATCACATAGATCAATTATAGATGCTACGGCTGGTGGTTCTTTAATGTCAAAATCTTTTGATAAGGCTTATTCATTAATAGAAGAGATGGCTACCAATAATTTTCAATTGCCCTCTGAAAGGGTAAATCCTAAAAGAGTAGCTAGTATCCACGATTCTGATGCAATATCTATGTTAGCTTCACAGATCGTTGCAATATCAAAGAAAATAGATCATTATGGAACAAATTTTTCTCCAACACCTACTATGGTGGAAGAGAATTCATTTGAGAAATTTTTTGGATGTTCAACCTTCATATGAGACATTAAATGCTATTAATAGTAGACCCAACAACCCTTATTTGAACTATTATAACCCAGGTTGGAAGAATCATCCAAATTTT
>NW_018220213.1:243473-248088 GCF_001263595.1 Phalaenopsis equestris
TAAATGTGTTGTGCACACTGATCACTCTGTTATTAAATATCTGATACAAAAGAAGGATGTCGAACCACGGTTAATTAGATGGATACTTTTGATTCAAGAATTTGATTTTGTGGTTATTGATAGAAAGGGAATTGATAATCAAATTGTTGATCATTTGTTGAGATTAGAATATCATGAATTATCTGACACCAACAATGAAATTATAGACAGTTTCCCTGATGAAAAACTTTATAATATTAATGAGTAGAAAATATCATGGTATGTTGATATTGTTAATTGTATTGTACGTGATATTTTGCCACCTATACTGACATTGCAACAACAAAAAAAATTTATCCATGATGCAAAAGCATATTTTTGGGATGAACATTATTTATATAAACAATGTAAGGATCTTATTATGAGAAGATGTGTACCTTATGAAGAAACTGAACTAATTATTCAAAAATGTCATGATTTTGAATTTGTAGGACATTTTGGGATTGATAAAACTGCTTATAAAATTTTACAAGCTTGACTCTATTGGCCTACTCTCTTTAGAGATGTTTACAGATACATAAACACTTGTGATCGATGCCAACGAGTAGACAATATATCTAGAAGAAATGAAATGCTTCTTAAATTCATGTTAGAAGTTGAAGTCTTTGATGTTTGGGGACTAGATTTCATGGGACCATTTATTCCTTCATATGGAAACTTATATATATTAATTGCAGTAGATTACATTTCAAAGTGGATTGAAGCACAAGCTTTACCTTGTTGTAACGCTAAAAGTGTTTCAAGATTTTTAATGAAAAATATTTTTGCTAGATAGGAAATGCCGAGAATGATTATCACTGACAGAGGATCCCATTTTAAGAATAAATACATTCAGAGATTGGCCGAAAAGTTTAATATTATTCATAGAATCTCTACTTCCTATCACCCTCAAACCAGTGGGTTAGCTAAAGTTTCTGATAGAGAGATTAAACAAATACTTGAAACGACTGTAAACCCTAGTAGAATAGATTGGTCCACTAGGCTGGATACCGCATTAAGGGCTTCCACGACTACTTATAAAACTCTTATTCGAATGACTCCTTACAGGCTGATTTTTTAAATGACTTGTTACTTACCAGTAGAATTGGAGCATAAAGCATATTGGGTGATAAAAGAATTCAATTATAACAATTATAATTTGAAAGATGCTGGATGCTGGTAAGAAGAGATTGTTACAATTGAATGAATTGGAAGAATTAAGAAATGAATCTTATGATAACGACAAAATTAATAAAGAGAAACTAAAGTTATGGCATGATCAGAAGATTAACCAGAAGAACTTTGAACTAGGATAAGAAGTTTTTCTCTACAATACAAGGCTGAATTTATTCCCTAGGAAATTGAAGTCTTGTTGGTTAGGACCCTTTACTGTGACTCAAGTTTATACTTACAGAGCTATTGAAATTGAAGATCAAAAGACTGGAAATAGACTCAAAGTAAATGGATACAGATTAAAACCGTATTTTGAGGGTAAAAGAGAAAATTTTAAAGAGATTTTAATGATTAGTCAACCTGAATAATACCTGAATAGGTCGGGCTGACAATGTTAAACCAATCACTTCATGGGAGGCAACCCATAGTTATCTTTATTTTTATTACGATTATAGTATTTTTATTTGAAATTATCATTATTTTGTGCTAGTATTGAACTCTATTACTCATATTTACCCTTGAATCATCATAAAAATTGGATCCATAAAAAAAATTGGAACGCATTCGGACCAGCGAAACTGTGCAACTTTTGACTTGGGCACCGACGGCGGGTTTTTCCCGAGAGTCTAGGTAAATTAATTCTAAAGGCTCATCGACGGCGCCCTCGACTCCGCCGACAGCGAGACCGGCGGGATGACAGTTTCTGGAGTTTGAAAGGATGGTTTTTTGCAGTTTTAGACAAGGGTTACTCATTTTAAACTTCAGAATTTGATTCCTAAGTTTGTATTTCCCCAAAAATGAAGTGAAACTCCACCAATTCATCCCTATGGCATCCAATTCCCCTAAAAACAATATATTGCAAGTGTTCAACCAGAGAAAGTTCGTTGTGCTGAGGCGCAGCGAATCTTCAACAAAGTACTGACAAAAAAAAGATTAATCAAGGAAGGAGGATTCGTAAATCAAGGATTGAATAATCCATCGATGGCAATTGAAGAGATGATTGTGCGGCAAAGATGGGAAGTGTTGTGCTACACTACAACCACCGTAGTTGTTCCTGTGGTGAAGGAATTTTATGCTAATTTGCATGGAATCAACCAGGGAGTCATCTATGTGCGAGATAGATGGATAACTTTTACTCTTGCATGGATCAATGAGTTATATATGATTGAGAACGTTCCTGTCTGCCATTATTCCAACTTTGTCCTGATAAGAAACCTTATGAATAAAATTTACCAATATTGAACGGACGAAACTGATGACTGGGAAATGAGAGAAAACGGGTATGTTAGTTTTTTTACGACGCTTCTAAACCCCGTTTCTAAACACTGACCTTCTTCATTTCTACAAACTTATTGCCGACGATGATGATCGGTAAAGTTTCTAAGAAAAGTGTTATTCTGAATTACTGCATCCAAATGGGACTGCCGATCGATATTGGATCAATAATTGTGAAGTCTTTTTTGGGTCTAATCGTTCATGGATCAACTTATGGGCTTGGACATCCTTCAATAATTTTCTTACTTCGCAGTCAGTTCCAAGTATCGATTGGGAAAATGTACTTCTACCTTGGAATCCAAGAGATTCGCAGCCAATGAAGATGAAAATGATATGACTATTATGGTGGATCAATCATCTCAGAATTCACTGCCTATTCAACCTTTAATTCCGGACAAGACACTAGTGATCCTGCGCAGAATCAAGAAATTGGAGAAAGAGGTACAAAATGTTATGAATGCAATTAATAATATCTCTGATTTTTTCGATCATCTAGATTGGAGGATAAAAGAACAATTTGCTCACTCTGGACATATCGAAGATAGTTTGATATGATTGATGAGAAAGATGAAATTGATAGAAGAGGACCCTACTGAAGAATTTCAATATCGACCACTCTATAACCTCTCGTTCATGTTCAATCAATGAGTGATCTCAGAGGAGAATCTAGCACTAAATCTGAAGAATAGTATATTTACCTTGCTACCTGTATGTCTATGTGTGTAATTTGGTTTGAACTTTGTGTTTGCTTTGCTTTAGAATTTTGGTTTTAGATCTCAGTATAGTTGAGATTGAGCATAAAAGTGTTGTGGCTTGGATTGCGACGCTGAATTGATGCATTAAGGTTTAGAAAATACCAAACCTAGGTGTGTCTTGTAACGTGTATTGTACCCCTTGGAATTTATATAGAATTATGATGTTTTGTGTTGTGAATGTTTATTTATGTTAGTACATCATTTAATACTTAAAATTTGTGCTAAAATGATTGAACGGATGCCGTTGAGGCTTGAAATTGATTGAAATCACAAAAATCTGGAAATTGAACCAATTCAATAGAGCTCGTTGAACCAATTCAAGAAATTGAACCAATTCAATAGAGCTCGTCGACGGCTCCCTTAACTATGTCAAAAGTGGACTTTTCCTGAGACTTAGGATATTAATTCAATAGAGCTCGCGGACGGCACTGAAGACCCCGCCGACGGCGAGATCCCAAAAAAACACCTTTAACCGCAATTTTTACCAGGCGTCAAACACCACTATTCATCTTCCCCTTCCTCTTGAAAGCGAAAACTTCGATCTAGGGCTTGAAGATCTTTGATTTGGGGGCGACTTCAAAGCATTTAGACACCATATTTGATCATCTCTTGGTAAGAGATTCACTCTAAACTAAAAATATTTGATTTTCACCATGAATTTCTTCCACATTGAGAAGATCTAAAAAAATTGAGAAAGTGAAGAAAATATTGGGAAGAAATTCATGGAATTTAGTTTTGAACTCTAAGAATCACTCTTGGAAGCCATTATTTGCATATTTGAAGTATATTTTAGAAATTTTCTATAATTTTGATTAGATTGAAATGACTCCATGATAAAAGAGGAGACTTGAGTTTAACGAGTCTCGTTTCGTCAATGTGAAGGCTCAATTAAGGTTTACTTCAGTATTTGAAGGAAAGAAATGTATACAATATCTAGTTTTTAAGAGTCCTGGAGGAGAAATTAAATGAGTCATTGTCGAACGGAGGTGAGAAAACTTCTGCTATACCATCAATAAGGCTGCTGTAAATATTGTAAAAAAATTTTATGCCAATGTGTTCTATTCTGAGGGCAAAATCATTCAAGTGTGGGGATTTTCTGTTGAATTTAGTGCCGCCCGTATTAACTCCTTTTATGAAGTCCCAGACTCCTATAGCTGTCATTATGAAACCTTCAGTACAATGGAAGCCCCGCTGAATGATGTCATCAACTTTCTCACTGATGGAAAAGGAACATGGAAGATAAAGCAATGAGAATGGGTAAATTTTTCTGCTTCCATGTTGAATGCCACATCTAAAGCGTGACATTATTCTATTTCCTCTACTCTGTTACCGACCTATCACCATAGTGAAGTAACAAGAGATAGAGCTATTCTGAATTTTTGTATTCAGAATAA
>NW_018220213.1:248823-249820 GCF_001263595.1 Phalaenopsis equestris
TTGTGTTAGGAATGTTTGTATAATGTTTAGTTTTGTACTTATTTCAAAATTTCATTACCCAGCAACTTCTCTAATGATTTATATGTATAGAAAGCTCCTAATGTTACAAACAGGTGAAGTAGAAATTTTGAGAAGGACTGCAAAAATTTCAGAGTGATGAAAATGCTTAAAAAGCTAAGGTATGATTTATATTTAGAATTTTTCTTTCCACCTGTATCATTTCATATTGAAAAATTTATGTTTGGGGGAGGGAAGAAAAAGATTAACTATTAGTATTTCAATATTTTCAAAAATTATTTATATGATTTTATGTAGTGGATTTAATTCAGGTAACTATATTTTGTAAATATTTAAATATTATGATAGATTTAAAAGAATATTTTTGTAATGAAAGTTAATTTTGTAGATTAAGATATTTAGTATAAGAGAATAAGACTATAGTTAACTATTTAAAGTAAAGGAAACTATATTTTGAAGGATTAAGAATCTTAAAAATTCATTTGAGAAGAAAAGATTGGGGCTCAATGATGTAAAAGCTATGAAATATTTATAAGGTAAAGGAATGCTTTGAGTTTCAAATTTAGGGACAGAAAGGTTCAAAATCATTAAAGGCTATCCAGATATAGTAATCCTCACTTGAAAAAGAAAAAAGAAAAGATTGACAACAATTCCTGAAAAGAAAAGAAAAATATATAGGATTGAAAGCAATCCAAATGAAAAAGAGAAAAGAACAGAAAGAAAAAAAATATAAAAGTGAGGAGAAGCTTGAGGAGGTGCCTAATCAAATATTAGCTTCACTGGACCTACCTAAAGAGAAAACCAAAATACATACTTGAACTTATATTTATGGGTTAGCATCTTTTACTAGTAGTGTTCTCATGAAGTTCCTATCACTTGAATATTCTAAGTGATTTAATGTTACAACATATAGTCATACTTGAAATGAATAGAAAACTAGAACTACTAGAACTCCTAAACTTATAATCTTGTACCTACA